>NW_022204573.1:0-17421 GCF_008831285.2 Nymphaea colorata | reverse complement strand
TCGCGTACTATAAATGTAACGACATAATTACTAGGGATGAACTAACGCATAGATTCCATTTTAACTGTATGAACTGGTGATTTAAATCGTTCTTTATAGAAGTAATAAACAGTGAAACACATTAGGTTAACTATAAGGATCAATTGAATGACTTGAATCACAAACTAATGTGTGAATGTGCTTAAAGATGCATGTTGAATGATTTAGTGGAACGAAATTACAGGCTTGTATGAACATAAATGACATTTAAGTTATTTACTTGCTGTATTTCAGTTAATATAACGTGTTTCGCTTGTTATTACATCTATAACGAATGATTTCAATGGTTCAAACTAAAAGTTTGTACGAAAAAATGAGATTCACGTCATTCGTTTGATCGCTTATCATTAGCCTAATGCGTTTCACTTGTTATTACATGTACAATTATTGATTTTGCTGATTGAAATCACAAGTTCAAATGGATGCAAGTGGGATCTACGCATTAGTTTGATCTCTTGTAGTCAATCCAATGAGTTGAACTTGTAGTTACATCAATAGTAAGGATCTAATGAATTGAAATCACAAGTTTGTATCAATACGAGTGGGATTTAAGCGATTCATCTGAGCACGCATATTTCATTGAATGTGATTAACATGTTGCTACATCCACGTTGAAAGATTTAGTGGATTTAAATCACAAGTTTGCATGAAAATGAACAAAATTCAAGTGGTTCATTTGCTCTTTTATAGTTAATCTAATGTGTTTCACTTGTTATTACATGTATAAGTAACGATTTAAATGATTGAAATCACCAATTCATATGGACACAAATCTGATGTATAGATTAGTTTGATGCTTGTAGTTAGTCCAATAAGTAGAACTTTTTGTTTTATTGAATTAAGTAAAAGGGGTCAAACAAAAGCATAGATCCCACTTGTATCCATATGAACTTGTGATTTCAATCATTTAAATCGTTCATTACACATGTAATAACAAGTGAAACACATTAGATTAAATATAGGGGAGCAAATTAACGACTTGAATCTTATTCATTCTCATACAAACTTGTGATTTCGATCAACTAAATCATTCAAAATGGATGTACTAACAAGTTAAAAACATTCAATTAAATATGTGTGATCAAATGAATCGCTTAAATCCCACTCGTGTTTATACGAACAACTGATTTCAATCGCTTATATCGCGTACTATAAATGTAACGACAAGTTGAATTACTAGGGATGAAACTAACGCATAGATTCCATTTTTAACTGTATGAACTGGTGATTTAAATCGTTCTTTATAGAAGTAATAAACAGTGAAACACATTAGGTTAACTATAAGGGATCAATTGAATGACTTGAATCACAAACTAATGTGTGAATGTGCTTAAAGATGCATGTTGAATGATTTAGTGGAACGAAATTACAGGCTTGTATGAACATAAATGACATTTAAGTTATTTACTTGCTGTATTTCAGTTAATATAACGTGTTTCGCTTGTTATTACATCTATAACGAATGATTTCAATGGTTCAAACTAAAAGTTTGTACGAAAAAATGAGATTCACGTCATTCGTTTGATCGCTTATCATTAGCCTAATGCGTTTCACTTGTTATTACATGTACAATTATTGATTTTGCTGATTGAAATCACAAGTTCAAATGGATGCAAGTGGGATCTACGCATTAGTTTGATCTCTTGTAGTCAATCCAATGAGTTGAACTTGTAGTTACATCAATAGTAAGGATCTAATGAATTGAAATCACAAGTTTGTATCAATACGAGTGGGATTTAAGCGATTCATCTGAGCACGCATATTTCATTGAATGTGATTAACATGTTGCTACATCCACGTTGAAAGATTTAGTGGATTTAAATCACAAGTTTGCATGAAAATGAACAAAATTCAAGTGGTTCATTTGCTCTTTTATAGTTAATCTAATGTGTTTCACTTGTTATTACATGTATAAGTAACGATTTAAATGATTGAAATCACCAATTCATATGGACACAAATCTGATGTATAGATTAGTTTGATGCTTGTAGTTAGTCCAATAAGTAGAACTTTTTGTTTTATTGAATTAAGTAAAAGGGGTCAAACAAAAGCATAGATCCCACTTGTATCCATATGAACTTGTGATTTCAATCATTTAAATCGTTCATTACACATGTAATAACAAGTGAAACACATTAGATTAAATATAGGGGAGCAAATTAACGACTTGAATCTTATTCATTCTCATACAAACTTGTGATTTCGATCAACTAAATCATTCAAAATGGATGTACTAACAAGTTAAAAACATTCAATTAAATATGTGTGATCAAATGAATCGCTTAAATCCCACTCGTGTTTATACGAACAACTGATTTCAATCGCTTATATCGCGTACTATAAATGTAACGACAAGTTGAATTACTAGGGATGAAACTAACGCATAGATTCCATTTTTAACTGTATGAACTGGTGATTTAAATCGTTCTTTATAGAAGTAATAAACAGTGAAACACATTAGGTTAACTATAAGGGATCAATTGAATGACTTGAATCACAAACTAATGTGTGAATGTGCTTAAAGATGCATGTTGAATGATTTAGTGGAACGAAATTACAGGCTTGTATGAACATAAATGACATTTAAGTTATTTACTTGCTGTATTTCAGTTAATATAACGTGTTTCGCTTGTTATTACATCTATAACGAATGATTTCAATGGTTCAAACTAAAAGTTTGTACGAAAAAATGAGATTCACGTCATTCGTTTGATCGCTTATCATTAGCCTAATGCGTTTCACTTGTTATTACATGTACAATTATTGATTTTGCTGATTGAAATCACAAGTTCAAATGGATGCAAGTGGGATCTACGCATTAGTTTGATCTCTTGTAGTCAATCCAATGAGTTGAACTTGTAGTTACATCAATAGTAAGGATCTAATGAATTGAAATCACAAGTTTGTATCAATACGAGTGGGATTTAAGCGATTCATCTGAGCACGCATATTTCATTGAATGTGATTAACATGTTGCTACATCCACGTTGAAAGATTTAGTGGATTTAAATCACAAGTTTGCATGAAAATGAACAAAATTCAAGTGGTTCATTTGCTCTTTTATAGTTAATCTAATGTGTTTCACTTGTTATTACATGTATAAGTAACGATTTAAATGATTGAAATCACCAATTCATATGGACACAAATCTGATGTATAGATTAGTTTGATGCTTGTAGTTAGTCCAATAAGTAGAACTTTTTGTTTTATTGAATTAAGTAAAAGGGGTCAAACAAAAGCATAGATCCCACTTGTATCCATATGAACTTGTGATTTCAATCATTTAAATCGTTCATTACACATGTAATAACAAGTGAAACACATTAGATTAAATATAGGGGAGCAAATTAACGACTTGAATCTTATTCATTCTCATACAAACTTGTGATTTCGATCAACTAAATCATTCAAAATGGATGTACTAACAAGTTAAAAACATTCAATTAAATATGTGTGATCAAATGAATCGCTTAAATCCCACTCGTGTTTATACGAACAACTGATTTCAATCGCTTATATCGCGTACTATAAATGTAACGACAAGTTGAATTACTAGGGATGAAACTAACGCATAGATTCCATTTTTAACTGTATGAACTGGTGATTTAAATCGTTCTTTATAGAAGTAATAAACAGTGAAACACATTAGGTTAACTATAAGGGATCAATTGAATGACTTGAATCACAAACTAATGTGTGAATGTGCTTAAAGATGCATGTTGAATGATTTAGTGGAACGAAATTACAGGCTTGTATGAACATAAATGACATTTAAGTTATTTACTTGCTGTATTTCAGTTAATATAACGTGTTTCGCTTGTTATTACATCTATAACGAATGATTTCAATGGTTCAAACTAAAAGTTTGTACGAAAAAATGAGATTCACGTCATTCGTTTGATCGCTTATCATTAGCCTAATGCGTTTCACTTGTTATTACATGTACAATTATTGATTTTGCTGATTGAAATCACAAGTTCAAATGGATGCAAGTGGGATCTACGCATTAGTTTGATCTCTTGTAGTCAATCCAATGAGTTGAACTTGTAGTTACATCAATAGTAAGGATCTAATGAATTGAAATCACAAGTTTGTATCAATACGAGTGGGATTTAAGCGATTCATCTGAGCACGCATATTTCATTGAATGTGATTAACATGTTGCTACATCCACGTTGAAAGATTTAGTGGATTTAAATCACAAGTTTGCATGAAAATGAACAAAATTCAAGTGGTTCATTTGCTCTTTTATAGTTAATCTAATGTGTTTCACTTGTTATTACATGTATAAGTAACGATTTAAATGATTGAAATCACCAATTCATATGGACACAAATCTGATGTATAGATTAGTTTGATGCTTGTAGTTAGTCCAATAAGTAGAACTTTTTGTTTTATTGAATTAAGTAAAAGGGGTCAAACAAAAGCATAGATCCCACTTGTATCCATATGAACTTGTGATTTCAATCATTTAAATCGTTCATTACACATGTAATAACAAGTGAAACACATTAGATTAAATATAGGGGAGCAAATTAACGACTTGAATCTTATTCATTCTCATACAAACTTGTGATTTCGATCAACTAAATCATTCAAAATGGATGTACTAACAAGTTAAAAACATTCAATTAAATATGTGTGATCAAATGAATCGCTTAAATCCCACTCGTGTTTATACGAACAACTGATTTCAATCGCTTATATCGCGTACTATAAATGTAACGACAAGTTGAATTACTAGGGATGAAACTAACGCATAGATTCCATTTTTAACTGTATGAACTGGTGATTTAAATCGTTCTTTATAGAAGTAATAAACAGTGAAACACATTAGGTTAACTATAAGGGATCAATTGAATGACTTGAATCACAAACTAATGTGTGAATGTGCTTAAAGATGCATGTTGAATGATTTAGTGGAACGAAATTACAGGCTTGTATGAACATAAATGACATTTAAGTTATTTACTTGCTGTATTTCAGTTAATATAACGTGTTTCGCTTGTTATTACATCTATAACGAATGATTTCAATGGTTCAAACTAAAAGTTTGTACGAAAAAATGAGATTCACGTCATTCGTTTGATCGCTTATCATTAGCCTAATGCGTTTCACTTGTTATTACATGTACAATTATTGATTTTGCTGATTGAAATCACAAGTTCAAATGGATGCAAGTGGGATCTACGCATTAGTTTGATCTGATCTCTTGTAGTCAATCCAATGAGTTGAACTTGTAGTTACATCAATAGTAAGGATCTAATGAATTGAAATCACAAGTTTGTATCAATACGAGTGGGATTTAAGCGATTCATCTGAGCACGCATATTTCATTGAATGTGATTAACATGTTGCTACATCCACGTTGAAAGATTTAGTGGATTTAAATCACAAGTTTGCATGAAAATGAACAAAATTCAAGTGGTTCATTTGCTCTTTTATAGTTAATCTAATGTGTTTCACTTGTTATTACATGTATAAGTAACGATTTAAATGATTGAAATCACCAATTCATATGGACACAAATCTGATGTATAGATTAGTTTGATGCTTGTAGTTAGTCCAATAAGTAGAACTTTTTGTTTTATTGAATTAAGTAAAAGGGTCAAACAAAAGCATAGATCCCACTTGTATCCATATGAACTTGTGATTTCAATCATTTAAATCGTTCATTACACATGTAATAACAAGTGAAACACATTAGATTAAATATAGGGAGCAAATTAACGACTTGAATCTTATTCATTTCATACAAACTTGTGATTTCGATCAACTAAATCATTCAAAATGGATGTACTAACAAGTTAAAAACATTCAATTAATATGTGTGATCAAATGAATCGCTTAAATCCCACTCGTGTTTATACGAACAACTGATTTCAATCGCTTATATCGCGTACTATAAATGTAACGACAAGTTGAATTACTAGGGATGAAACTAACGCATAGATTCCATTTTTAACTGTATGAACTGGTGATTTAAATCGTTCTTTATAGAAGTAATAAACAGTGAAACACATTAGGTTAACTATAAGGGATCAATTGAATGACTTGAATCACAAACTAATGTGTGAATGTGCTTAAAGATGCATGTTGAATGATTTAGTGGAACGAAATTACAGGCTTGTATGAACATAAATGACATTTAAGTTATTTACTTGCTGTATTTCAGTTAATATAACGTGTTTCGCTTGTTATTACATCTATAACGAATGATTTCAATGGTTCAAACTAAAAGTTTGTACGAAAAAATGAGATTCACGTCATTCGTTTGATCGCTTATCATTAGCCTAATGCGTTTCACTTGTTATTACATGTACAATTATTGATTTTGCTGATTGAAATCACAAGTTCAAATGGATGCAAGTGGGATCTACGCATTAGTTTGATCTCTTGTAGTCAATCCAATGAGTTGAACTTGTAGTTACATCAATAGTAAGGATCTAATGAATTGAAATCACAAGTTTGTATCAATACGAGTGGGATTTAAGCGATTCATCTGAGCACGCATATTTCATTGAATGTGATTAACATGTTGCTACATCCACGTTGAAAGATTTAGTGGATTTAAATCACAAGTTTGCATGAAAATGAACAAAATTCAAGTGGTTCATTTGCTCTTTTATAGTTAATCTAATGTGTTTCACTTGTTATTACATGTATAAGTAACGATTTAAATGATTGAAATCACCAATTCATATGGACACAAATCTGATGTATAGATTAGTTTGATGCTTGTAGTTAGTCCAATAAGTAGAACTTTTTGTTTTATTGAATTAAGTAAAAGGGTCAAACAAAAGCATAGATCCCACTTGTATCCATATGAACTTGTGATTCAATCATTTAAATCGTTCATTACACATGTAATAACAAGTGAAACACATTAGATTAAATATAGGGGAGCAAATTAACGACTTGAATCTTATTCATTCTCATACAAACTTGTGATTTCGATCAACTAAATCATTCAAAATGGATGTACTAACAAGTTAAAAACATTCAATTAATATGTGTGATCAAATGAATCGCTTAAATCCCACTCGTGTTTATACGAACAACTGATTTCAATCGCTTATATCGCGTACTATAAATGTAACGACAAGTTGAATTACTAGGATGAAACTAACGCATAGATTCCATTTTAACTGTATGAACTGGTGATTTAAATCGTTCTTTATAGAAGTAATAAACAGTGAAACACATTAGGTTAACTATAAGGGATCAATTGAATGACTTGAATCACAAACTAATGTGTGAATGTGCTTAAAGATGCATGTTGAATGATTTAGTGGAACGAAATTACAGGCTTGTATGAACATAAATGACATTTAAGTTATTTACTTGCTGTATTTCAGTTAATATAACGTGTTTCGCTTGTTATTACATCTATAACGAATGATTTCAATGGTTCAAACTAAAAGTTTGTACGAAAAAATGAGATTCACGTCATTCGTTTGATCGCTTATCATTAGCCTAATGCGTTTCACTTGTTATTACATGTACAATTATTGATTTTGCTGATTGAAATCACAAGTTCAAATGGATGCAAGTGGGATCTACGCATTAGTTTGATCTCTTGTAGTCAATCCAATGAGTTGAACTTGTAGTTACATCAATAGTAAGGATCTAATGAATTGAAATCACAAGTTTGTATCAATACGAGTGGGATTTAAGCGATTCATCTGAGCACGCATATTTCATTGAATGTGATTAACATGTTGCTACATCCACGTTGAAAGATTTAGTGGATTTAAATCACAAGTTTGCATGAAAATGAACAAAATTCAAGTGGTTCATTTGCTCTTTTATAGTTAATCTAATGTGTTTCACTTGTTATTACATGTATAAGTAACGATTTAAATGATTGAAATCACCAATTCATATGGACACAAATCTGATGTATAGATTAGTTTGATGCTTGTAGTTAGTCCAATAAGTAGAACTTTTTGTTTTATTGAATTAAGTAAAAGGGGTCAAACAAAAGCATAGATCCCACTTGTATCCATATGAACTTGTGATTTCAATCATTTAAATCGTTCATTACACATGTAATAACAAGTGAAACACATTAGATTAAATATAGGGGAGCAAATTAACGACTTGAATCTTATTCATTCTCATACAAACTTGTGATTTCGATCAACTAAATCATTCAAAATGGATGTACTAACAAGTTAAAAACATTCAATTAATATGTGTGATCAAATGAATCGCTTAAATCCCACTCGTGTTTATACGAACAACTGATTTCAATCGCTTATATCGCGTACTATAAATGTAACGACAAGTTGAATTACTAGGGATGAAACTAACGCATAGATTCCATTTTTAACTGTATGAACTGGTGATTTAAATCGTTCTTTATAGAAGTAATAAACAGTGAAACACATTAGGTTAACTATAAGGGATCAATTGAATGACTTGAATCACAAACTAATGTGTGAATGTGCTTAAAGATGCATGTTGAATGATTTAGTGGAACGAAATTACAGGCTTGTATGAACATAAATGACATTTAAGTTATTTACTTGCTGTATTTCAGTTAATATAACGTGTTTCGCTTGTTATTACATCTATAACGAATGATTTCAATGGTTCAAACTAAAAGTTTGTACGAAAAAATGAGATTCACGTCATTCGTTTGATCGCTTATCATTAGCCTAATGCGTTTCACTTGTTATTACATGTACAATTATTGATTTTGCTGATTGAAATCACAAGTTCAAATGGATGCAAGTGGGATCTACGCATTAGTTTGATCTCTTGTAGTCAATCCAATGAGTTGAACTTGTAGTTACATCAATAGTAAGGATCTAATGAATTGAAATCACAAGTTTGTATCAATACGAGTGGGATTTAAGCGATTCATCTGAGCACGCATATTTCATTGAATGTGATTAACATGTTGCTACATCCACGTTGAAAGATTTAGTGGATTTAAATCACAAGTTTGCATGAAAATGAACAAAATTCAAGTGGTTCATTTGCTCTTTTATAGTTAATCTAATGTGTTTCACTTGTTATTACATGTATAAGTAACGATTTAAATGATTGAAATCACCAATTCATATGGACACAAATCTGATGTATAGATTAGTTTGATGCTTGTAGTTAGTCCAATAAGTAGAACTTTTTGTTTTATTGAATTAAGTAAAAGGGGTCAAACAAAAGCATAGATCCCACTTGTATCCATATGAACTTGTGATTTCAATCATTTAAATCGTTCATTACACATGTAATAACAAGTGAAACACATTAGATTAAATATAGGGGAGCAAATTAACGACTTGAATCTTATTCATTCTCATACAAACTTGTGATTTCGATCAACTAAATCATTCAAAATGGATGTACTAACAAGTTAAAAACATTCAATTAATATGTGTGATCAAATGAATCGCTTAAATCCACTCGTGTTTATACGAACAACTGATTTCAATCGCTTATATCGCGTACTATAAATGTAACGACAAGTTGAATTACTAGGGATGAAACTAACGCATAGATTCCATTTTTAACTGTATGAACTGGTGATTTAAATCGTTCTTTATAGAAGTAATAAACAGTGAAACACATTAGGTTAACTATAAGGGATCAATTGAATGACTTGAATCACAAACTAATGTGTGAATGTGCTTAAAGATGCATGTTGAATGATTTAGTGGAACGAAATTACAGGCTTGTATGAACATAAATGACATTTAAGTTATTTACTTGCTGTATTTCAGTTAATATAACGTGTTTCGCTTGTTATTACATCTATAACGAATGATTTCAATGGTTCAAACTAAAAGTTTGTACGAAAAAATGAGATTCACGTCATTCGTTTGATCGCTTATCATTAGCCTAATGCGTTTCACTTGTTATTACATGTACAATTATTGATTTTGCTGATTGAAATCACAAGTTCAAATGGATGCAAGTGGGATCTACGCATTAGTTTGATCTCTTGTAGTCAATCCAATGAGTTGAACTTGTAGTTACATCAATAGTAAGGATCTAATGAATTGAAATCACAAGTTTGTATCAATACGAGTGGGATTTAAGCGATTCATCTGAGCACGCATATTTCATTGAATGTGATTAACATGTTGCTACATCCACGTTGAAAGATTTAGTGGATTTAAATCACAAGTTTGCATGAAAATGAACAAAATTCAAGTGGTTCATTTGCTCTTTTATAGTTAATCTAATGTGTTTCACTTGTTATTACATGTATAAGTAACGATTTAAATGATTGAAATCACCAATTCATATGGACACAAATCTGATGTATAGATTAGTTTGATGCTTGTAGTTAGTCCAATAAGTAGAACTTTTTGTTTTATTGAATTAAGTAAAAGGGGTCAAACAAAAGCATAGATCCCACTTGTATCCATATGAACTTGTGATTTCAATCATTTAAATCGTTCATTACACATGTAATAACAAGTGAAACACATTAGATTAAATATAGGGAGCAAATTAACGACTTGAATCTTATTCATTCTCATACAAACTTGTGATTTCGATCAACTAAATCATTCAAAATGGATGTACTAACAAGTTAAAAACATTCAATTAAATATGTGTGATCAAATGAATCGCTTAAATCCCACTCGTGTTTATACGAACAACTGATTTCAATCGCTTATATCGCGTACTATAAATGTAACGACAAGTTGAATTACTAGGGATGAAACTAACGCATAGATTCCATTTTTAACTGTATGAACTGGTGATTTAAATCGTTCTTTATAGAAGTAATAAACAGTGAAACACATTAGGTTAACTATAAGGGATCAATTGAATGACTTGAATCACAAACTAATGTGTGAATGTGCTTAAAGATGCATGTTGAATGATTTAGTGGAACGAAATTACAGGCTTGTATGAACATAAATGACATTTAAGTTATTTACTTGCTGTATTTCAGTTAATATAACGTGTTTCGCTTGTTATTACATCTATAACGAATGATTTCAATGGTTCAAACTAAAAGTTTGTACGAAAAAATGAGATTCACGTCATTCGTTTGATCGCTTATCATTAGCCTAATGCGTTTCACTTGTTATTACATGTACAATTATTGATTTTGCTGATTGAAATCACAAGTTCAAATGGATGCAAGTGGGATCTACGCATTAGTTTGATCTCTTGTAGTCAATCCAATGAGTTGAACTTGTAGTTACATCAATAGTAAGGATCTAATGAATTGAAATCACAAGTTTGTATCAATACGAGTGGGATTTAAGCGATTCATCTGAGCACGCATATTTCATTGAATGTGATTAACATGTTGCTACATCCACGTTGAAAGATTTAGTGGATTTAAATCACAAGTTTGCATGAAAATGAACAAAATTCAAGTGGTTCATTTGCTCTTTTATAGTTAATCTAATGTGTTTCACTTGTTATTACATGTATAAGTAACGATTTAAATGATTGAAATCACCAATTCATATGGACACAAATCTGATGTATAGATTAGTTTGATGCTTGTAGTTAGTCCAATAAGTAGAACTTTTTGTTTTATTGAATTAAGTAAAAGGGTCAAACAAAAGCATAGATCCCACTTGTATCCATATGAACTTGTGATTTCAATCATTTAAATCGTTCATTACACATGTAATAACAAGTGAAACACATTAGATTAAATATAGGGGAGCAAATTAACGACTTGAATCTTATTCATTCTCATACAAACTTGTGATTTCGATCAACTAAATCATTCAAAATGGATGTACTAACAAGTTAAAAACATTCAATTAATATGTGTGATCAAATGAATCGCTTAAATCCCACTCGTGTTTATACGAACAACTGATTTCAATCGCTTATATCGCGTACTATAAATGTAACGACAAGTTGAATTACTAGGGATGAAACTAACGCATAGATTCCATTTTTAACTGTATGAACTGGTGATTTAAATCGTTCTTTATAGAAGTAATAAACAGTGAAACACATTAGGTTAACTATAAGGGATCAATTGAATGACTTGAATCACAAACTAATGTGTGAATGTGCTTAAAGATGCATGTTGAATGATTTAGTGGAACGAAATTACAGGCTTGTATGAACATAAATGACATTTAAGTTATTTACTTGCTGTATTTCAGTTAATATAACGTGTTTCGCTTGTTATTACATCTATAACGAATGATTTCAATGGTTCAAACTAAAAGTTTGTACGAAAAAATGAGATTCACGTCATTCGTTTGATCGCTTATCATTAGCCTAATGCGTTTCACTTGTTATTACATGTACAATTATTGATTTTGCTGATTGAAATCACAAGTTCAAATGGATGCAAGTGGGATCTACGCATTAGTTTGATCTCTTGTAGTCAATCCAATGAGTTGAACTTGTATTGTAGTTACATCAATAGTAAGGATCTAATGAATTGAAATCACAAGTTTGTATCAATACGAGTGGGATTTAAGCGATTCATCTGAGCACGCATATTTCATTGAATGTGATTAACATGTTGCTACATCCACGTTGAAAGATTTAGTGGATTTAAATCACAAGTTTGCATGAAAATGAACAAAATTCAAGTGGTTCATTTGCTCTTTTATAGTTAATCTAATGTGTTTCACTTGTTATTACATGTATAAGTAACGATTTAAATGATTGAAATCACCAATTCATATGGACACAAATCTGATGTATAGATTAGTTTGATGCTTGTAGTTAGTCCAATAAGTAGAACTTTTTGTTTTATTGAATTAAGTAAAAGGGGTCAAACAAAAGCATAGATCCCACTTGTATCCATATGAACTTGTGATTTCAATCATTTAAATCGTTCATTACACATGTAATAACAAGTGAAACACATTAGATTAAATATAGGGGAGCAAATTAACGACTTGAATCTTATTCATTCTCATACAAACTTGTGATTTCGATCAACTAAATCATTCAAAATGGATGTACTAACAAGTTAAAAACATTCAATTAAATATGTGTGATCAAATGAATCGCTTAAATCCCACTCGTGTTTATACGAACAACTGATTTCAATCGCTTATATCGCGTACTATAAATGTAACGACAAGTTGAATTACTAGGGATGAAACTAACGCATAGATTCCATTTTTAACTGTATGAACTGGTGATTTAAATCGTTCTTTATAGAAGTAATAAACAGTGAAACACATTAGGTTAACTATAAGGGATCAATTGAATGACTTGAATCACAAACTAATGTGTGAATGTGCTTAAAGATGCATGTTGAATGATTTAGTGGAACGAAATTACAGGCTTGTATGAACATAAATGACATTTAAGTTATTTACTTGCTGTATTTCAGTTAATATAACGTGTTTCGCTTGTTATTACATCTATAACGAATGATTTCAATGGTTCAAACTAAAAGTTTGTACGAAAAAATGAGATTCACGTCATTCGTTTGATCGCTTATCATTAGCCTAATGCGTTTCACTTGTTATTACATGTACAATTATTGATTTTGCTGATTGAAATCACAAGTTCAAATGGATGCAAGTGGGATCTACGCATTAGTTTGATCTCTTGTAGTCAATCCAATGAGTTGAACTTGTAGTTACATCAATAGTAAGGATCTAATGAATTGAAATCACAAGTTTGTATCAATACGAGTGGGATTTAAGCGATTCATCTGAGCACGCATATTTCATTGAATGTGATTAACATGTTGCTACATCCACGTTGAAAGATTTAGTGGATTTAAATCACAAGTTTGCATGAAAATGAACAAAATTCAAGTGGTTCATTTGCTCTTTTATAGTTAATCTAATGTGTTTCACTTGTTATTACATGTATAAGTAACGATTTAAATGATTGAAATCACCAATTCATATGGACACAAATCTGATGTATAGATTAGTTTGATGCTTGTAGTTAGTCCAATAAGTAGAACTTTTTGTTTTATTGAATTAAGTAAAAGGGGTCAAACAAAAGCATAGATCCCACTTGTATCCATATGAACTTGTGATTTCAATCATTTAAATCGTTCATTACACATGTAATAACAAGTGAAACACATTAGATTAAATATAGGGGAGCAAATTAACGACTTGAATCTTATTCATTCTCATACAAACTTGTGATTTCGATCAACTAAATCATTCAAAATGGATGTACTAACAAGTTAAAAACATTCAATTAAATATGTGTGATCAAATGAATCGCTTAAATCCCACTCGTGTTTATACGAACAACTGATTTCAATCGCTTATATCGCGTACTATAAATGTAACGACAAGTTGAATTACTAGGGATGAAACTAACGCATAGATTCCATTTTTAACTGTATGAACTGGTGATTTAAATCGTTCTTTATAGAAGTAATAAACAGTGAAACACATTAGGTTAACTATAAGGGATCAATTGAATGACTTGAATCACAAACTAATGTGTGAATGTGCTTAAAGATGCATGTTGAATGATTTAGTGGAACGAAATTACAGGCTTGTATGAACATAAATGACATTTAAGTTATTTACTTGCTGTATTTCAGTTAATATAACGTGTTTCGCTTGTTATTACATCTATAACGAATGATTTCAATGGTTCAAACTAAAAGTTTGTACGAAAAAATGAGATTCACGTCATTCGTTTGATCGCTTATCATTAGCCTAATGCGTTTCACTTGTTATTACATGTACAATTATTGATTTTGCTGATTGAAATCACAAGTTCAAATGGATGCAAGTGGGATCTACGCATTAGTTTGATCTCTTGTAGTCAATCCAATGAGTTGAACTTGTAGTTACATCAATAGTAAGGATCTAATGAATTGAAATCACAAGTTTGTATCAATACGAGTGGGATTTAAGCGATTCATCTGAGCACGCATATTTCATTGAATGTGATTAACATGTTGCTACATCCACGTTGAAAGATTTAGTGGATTTAAATCACAAGTTTGCATGAAAATGAACAAAATTCAAGTGGTTCATTTGCTCTTTTATAGTTAATCTAATGTGTTTCACTTGTTATTACATGTATAAGTAACGATTTAAATGATTGAAATCACCAATTCATATGGACACAAATCTGATGTATAGATTAGTTTGATGCTTGTAGTTAGTCCAATAAGTAGAACTTTTTGTTTTATTGAATTAAGTAAAAGGGGTCAAACAAAAGCATAGATCCCACTTGTATCCATATGAACTTGTGATTTCAATCATTTAAATCGTTCATTACACATGTAATAACAAGTGAAACACATTAGATTAAATATAGGGGAGCAAATTAACGACTTGAATCTTATTCATTCTCATACAAACTTGTGATTTCGATCAACTAAATCATTCAAAATGGATGTACTAACAAGTTAAAAACATTCAATTAAATATGTGTGATCAAATGAATCGCTTAAATCCCACTCGTGTTTATACGAACAACTGATTTCAATCGCTTATATCGCGTACTATAAATGTAACGACAAGTTGAATTACTAGGGATGAAACTAACGCATAGATTCCATTTTTAACTGTATGAACTGGTGATTTAAATCGTTCTTTATAGAAGTAATAAACAGTGAAACACATTAGGTTAACTATAAGGGATCAATTGAATGACTTGAATCACAAACTAATGTGTGAATGTGCTTAAAGATGCATGTTGAATGATTTAGTGGAACGAAATTACAGGCTTGTATGAACATAAATGACATTTAAGTTATTTACTTGCTGTATTTCAGTTAATATAACGTGTTTCGCTTGTTATTACATCTATAACGAATGATTTCAATGGTTCAAACTAAAAGTTTGTACGAAAAAATGAGATTCACGTCATTCGTTTGATCGCTTATCATTAGCCTAATGCGTTTCACTTGTTATTACATGTACAATTATTGATTTTGCTGATTGAAATCACAAGTTCAAATGGATGCAAGTGGGATCTACGCATTAGTTTGATCTCTTGTAGTCAATCCAATGAGTTGAACTTGTAGTTACATCAATAGTAAGGATCTAATGAATTGAAATCACAAGTTTGTATCAATACGAGTGGGATTTAAGCGATTCATCTGAGCACGCATATTTCATTGAATGTGATTAACATGTTGCTACATCCACGTTGAAAGATTTAGTGGATTTAAATCACAAGTTTGCATGAAAATGAACAAAATTCAAGTGGTTCATTTGCTCTTTTATAGTTAATCTAATGTGTTTCACTTGTTATTACATGTATAAGTAACGATTTAAATGATTGAAATCACCAATTCATATGGACACAAATCTGATGTATAGATTAGTTTGATGCTTGTAGTTAGTCCAATAAGTAGAACTTTTTGTTTTATTGAATTAAGTAAAAGGGGTCAAACAAAAGCATAGATCCCACTTGTATCCATATGAACTTGTGATTTCAATCATTTAAATCGTTCATTACACATGTAATAACAAGTGAAACACATTAGATTAAATATAGGGGAGCAAATTAACGACTTGAATCTTATTCATTCTCATACAAACTTGTGATTTCGATCAACTAAATCATTCAAAATGGATGTACTAACAAGTTAAAAACATTCAATTAAATATGTGTGATCAAATGAATCGCTTAAATCCCACTCGTGTTTATACGAACAACTGATTTCAATCGCTTATATCGCGTACTATAAATGTAACGACAAGTTGAATTACTAGGGATGAAACTAACGCATAGATTCCATTTTTAACTGTATGAACTGGTGATTTAAATCGTTCTTTATAGAAGTAATAAACAGTGAAACACATTAGGTTAACTATAAGGGATCAATTGAATGACTTGAATCACAAACTAATGTGTGAATGTGCTTAAAGATGCATGTTGAATGATTTAGTGGAACGAAATTACAGGCTTGTATGAACATAAATGACATTTAAGTTATTTACTTGCTGTATTTCAGTTAATATAACGTGTTTCGCTTGTTATTACATCTATAACGAATGATTTCAATGGTTCAAACTAAAAGTTTGTACGAAAAAATGAGATTCACGTCATTCGTTTGATCGCTTATCATTAGCCTAATGCGTTTCACTTGTTATTACATGTACAATTATTGATTTTGCTGATTGAAATCACAAGTTCAAATGGATGCAAGTGGGATCTACGCATTAGTTTGATCTCTTGTAGTCAATCCAATGAGTTGAACTTGTAGTTACATCAATAGTAAGGATCTAATGAATTGAAATCACAAGTTTGTATCAATACGAGTGGGATTTAAGCGATTCATCTGAGCACGCATATTTCATTGAATGTGATTAACATGTTGCTACATCCACGTTGAAGATTTAGTGGATTTAAATCACAAGTTTGCATGAAAATGAACAAAATTCAAGTGGTTCATTTGCTCTTTTATAGTTAATCTAATGTGTTTCACTTGTTATTACATGTATAAGTAACGATTTAAATGATTGAAATCACCAA
>NW_022204572.1:0-44906 GCF_008831285.2 Nymphaea colorata | reverse complement strand
CCCAACCCCAACCCCAACCCCAACCCCAACCCCAACCCCAACCCCAACCCCAACCCCAACCCCAACCCCAACCCCTTATTTTGATTGAAGATATAAACATAAATATGAATATCTTGGCAATAGCTTTTCTCTTTTTTACCCTTCTCTTGCTTTCTATAGCAAGACAGTATTCCTTACCTCTATCTCTTTACCGAAACAGTGAATAGTTATAGCAAAATATATCTGCTCTCCTTCAAAGCAATCCTTTCTTCCAAAATGTACGCAACATCTCACCTAGGAAAGCTGTCCTCAGGACCATAGCATCAAATACATCACAATAGGAAACAACTCAACCGATCCATTTAATGCCTTACTCACTTGCAATGTCCATGCGCACTAACTCATAACCAGCTAAATTTGCATAGATTTTGCTAACTCCCTTGCCAAGGATCAAACCATTCTAAACAACGCAGCCATAACTATCATCTACGTAGCCAACAATATGAGGGAAAATGTCTTCGGGGGAATTTTTGCCAAAGGACTAATCAAAATGGTACTTATCATATAAAATAGGAATCGATTTGAACCGCAATTTTCCCATCGGATTCTCCATCACCTAGGGATAAACATACGGAGGCAAATCTCCCCTCTCATAGACCTATACTCAATGCTTAAACGAGCTCGCAGGCAGGTTAAATCCCTTGGTATATTTGGACCTCCACAGTGGCTAATCCTCAATGGTCTACTACCAAAAAAAGGAGATGAAGCTGACCCATCATAGCCAATTATGCAACAATTAAGGTAGTCCTTCTGCAAGCACTGCCGAGTAGTGAATGTGGAAACTCTCAACGTCAACGGACAGGCCTTCCAGTACATGAAATACGGTAAAGGAGTGAAATACAGCAATTTACTATAAGTTTACGGGGGATACAAGGCAGGGCTCTCTTCTAACGATCTCTGTTTAACCATCTTCAATCCCCTCACAGAGAGGCAACTCACCTTCTACCGGGAAAAGTGGCAGACGATCCTTACTAAATATTTTTACTTGGTTCTAGAAAGTTAGGACAAGTTGGATAAGGAGTGAGTGTAATGATAGTATGACGGTTTTTTATCATTGGTTCACGTATCTATCTCTCCTCCCTAGGGAGTGCTCCCCTGCTCTGCTAGCTTAAGCTCCTCCCTTTATTGCAATTGCTTCCCCTATGACTCTTTTTACCCTGAAGGCTCCCCCTCTTACCTCTCCTCCCTTTCCTTCGATTCCCCGACTTACGCCCCCTCCCTCGCCTCCTCTGCGTCCTGCTGCTGCCCTCCTTACGGCTAGTCCCAGATTATTTCGAACTTGGTGACTCTGGGTTTTTCGTGGATGATTATCCTGTCGACATGCGCAAGCACTTCCTCGACGGCCAGTTCCGAGGTGTCCTCTAGTTCTCCGCGATAGGTGTTGAGGACGTAGTAGCCGATCCTTGCGAATTATTGCTGTCCGTAGCTGACAGACAAAATCATGGCTGTGGTGCCTACATACTTCGATCCTTACATAGCAGCTCCTCTCTGGGTACTTTGCTGAGTTCTGGAGGGTCGCATTAGACGGTGAAGCTCATGGTGCTTGCTTCTTTTATCGGTCCAATTTCGAACTCCTCGAGTACTTGGTCATACTCTTCGGAGAAGGCAGAGCCAACGTAGGTGATCTTCCAGTTGAGGGCGGTGGGCAGTGGTGCGAGTGCGGTGAAGGTGACGGCGATGCGGATGAGATCGCAGGGGGCGGCCTTTGGGTTCACTATTGTAATATTATCGATTTGAATCTTGCTCATAATAGATTATGCCGCCATCCGATCGGGGTTTGCATACGAGGAGGGATGTGGATTTGTATAAATGAACAAGCAGGAAAGGGGAACGATGGAGGGGGATCATAATGGGAAGAGAGAAGGAAGGATGGTGATGAGGTCATGGATGGGATTGGACGGTGGGGATAGGGTGTTAGATATAGTTTTTTCGTGATGGATTTCTGTGAGGATATATAGCAATCTTTTTCTAGATTTGCACAAACCCCCTTCTCACTTTTAAACCGCACTACAAAATAAACTTCAGTCCTCCTCCTCCCCTCCCTCTCCTCCCGAATTGCCCCTCACGGATGAACTCTGCCAAGATTGCCCTCTTCGCTCAAGAGATAGATGTTTTTGTATTCAAATGGCGGAGATGGAAAGTTGTAATACGGTAATAAACTTTTAAAGTGAATAGAATTGGCTTATCTTTTGACTACTTTGGGGGAAATCCTCAAGTTGGGTCATTTATCGATAGTTAACTTTTCCCTTAAAAAAATAAAAGAAATAATAGAATTATATTCAAAAACGGTCCCTGAGCAAACAACCAGGATATCTTAATTCATAACCAAACACCCAGTACTTTCCACTAATGCTTTCCCCCTCCCAGCCAACCCATTAATTTTATTTTTGAAATTAACGCAAAGTGCCGTCGGTATTTATGGTGATTTCGCGTGAAATACTAAGGGAATATATTAGAATTATAATCCATTTGAAGTAATTAATCTCTCATGATCAAACCCTTTACATTGGCTGTCATACTCGTCTGCCTGACCGCCCCAGTGCTCTCCCACTTCTGCGCCGCATCCTGCATCGACTTCAAGGGGCCCTGCTTCAACGAAACGGCCTCTGGGTGCATGGTTTGCGCGAATAACATCTTCAACATGAACGCGAACTGGTCCTCGCCGACCCCCTGCTCGCTCGCCCCCCAACGCACCCTCGTCGCCAACGACCTCCCCAACTCCCCAGCAATGACTCTCACCGGATTCACCTCCTCCAGTCCCACCCCGGTTACCGTCACCAATTACACTTTCTCCGGCCAGTACGCCAGCAACGATTACCTGTTCAAGAACTACACCGGCATCGCACTCAACCACTACGCCGTGGTTGTTAGATTCGGAGTGGGCTACGTTGGCGCCTGGTCGGAAGCAGATTACCTGAGATTGACGCTTACCGATGCCAATGGAGCTTCAAACTTCGACTACAAGTACTACTGCGGAAGCGGAACAGTCTACGACAACGTGACCAATGTAACCTCGTCAACTGACCTGGCCGAAAACATCAACGGTCAGACTGGCAACGCTACTGATTGCGTGAGGATCAAGGAGTACACCATCGTGCATAACACTTCCTACCTGGCTGTCAACTTCAAGGCGCTCAACAGCGAAGCCAATCCTGCAGTCGCTTTCTGGGGCATCAAGGAGCTGATCATCGCAACCAAGGATTGCCACGCATACTGCCTCACCTGCTTCGGCGGACTGAACAGCCAGTGCCTTTCCTGCGCGGTTGGCTTCTACCTGCAGGGCAACGTCTGTTTGCCTGTCTGCGATAATAATCTATACGTGGTGCCTGATGTGCGCATGTGCGTCAGCCAGTGTCCCACCAAATACTTCCCCACGCTCAACAACACCATCAAGACCTGTGCCAACTGCGCCATCGGATGCGCCATTTGCTCGGATGCCAACACCTGCCTCGCTTGGGACGGTCAGGAAGCCTACGTGCCCAATCTCTGGAAGGACAAGATGGAGTTTTGGATCCTGCTGATCCTGGTCCTCTGCGGACTCATCGGATACATCATCTTCCGCATCGTCAGGAAGGCCCTCCCCAGCGACCTCGAGGAGAACATGATGACCAAGAGTGACGACAAGGACTCAGCAGAGAAGGACAAAAAGGAATAAGTGAACGATGTTCGCATCTCCAACCTTCCCAACGATACCATGCCTCTTCCCAACGACAGTCTTTCTGATTCGCTTGGTCCGACCATCGACATGAAAGGCGGAGACACGCTGTGGTTCAATGAGTTGGTGGAGATGGAGCCAGTGGAGGTGAAGGTGAGGGGAAGAAAGAGAAGAGGAAAGGGAGAAGACCCCCTTTCAGTCAATTCCTTGGATGCGCATAGCAACATTAATCTTTGATTTATATACTGCTTCAAATTAACAATCCTCCGTCCCTCAGTAAAATGCAACTTTAATTGATCCCCATATACAGCTTGATTGATATCACATGTTTTCCTGCTGCTCCTGTTGCCGACTTGTCACCCCCTCGATGGCTTCAAGGGTAAAATCTATCTTTTCCCGTACTTCCATCATCTAAATCAGCGAATTCAGTTCCTCATCGGTGTTGATTTCCTTGGATCTGTGCCTTTGGATGGCGGGAAGGGCGTCGTTAAGCGTATTGACTAATTTTTGCTTGCCGAGGATGTGGGTTTATATGGATTGATGCATTTTCGCTTAGAGATCGCTTTGTATTTCCTGAGGTAGAGAGTCAGTTGCTCCACCTTGTCGTTATTGTCCCAATCGATCAGCGTTTCACGTTCATGTTGCTTTTCTTCACTAAGCAGCATGCTCTCCATATGGTGATATTGATTGATGTGGTGTATAGTGAATGATGGATGATCAAAGATGCAGATAATTTCGATAGACTGCTGATGAAGTGGTGATGCTTCGGCCGCGCTGGACGATCCTTGATTGGGAACTCATCCGCGAGTGGGTTTGCGCTTGTGCCATTTGTTCCCGAATGTGTATTTGCTCTAGAGGTGGCGGTTGATGGAGGCCAGCTTGTCCTTCATCGGCACATCTTAAAAGGAAACGGTATTTGTGTATCTGCGGACCGACTATTCCAGCCTTTACCGCAATTGCTCGTCGTCAACTGGGGGTATTTGCAGGTAATGTTGGACGTTGAGAGCGTTCCGGTGATTCTTTATGGTCTTCTTGTGGTCCTGCCTGTAAAAAGTGGCAGTGTTTGATCTCAAAAGTTCACTCGTTTATAATTTCTCCTGGGGAACATCACTGGAGGGTGTTATTTGGTTGAGAACATTAGTTAGGATCTACTTTTGCTTGCTTTACCTCTTTGACGACTAGGGATGCATGAAGCGAGTTGTATCCGAGGGAGACGCATCGTGATGCAACTTTTTATGTGGGGATTTCTTGTGCTTTGATTGACGTTGGGATTATGTATTGTGTTTCTGAACATTAGACGCTGTATTTCTGTGGTTATCGTGTCTAATTTTTCAACTAATCTCTTATATATGGATTCATTTTCATGCGTAATCCTCTCGCACCGTTCATGGCGCTAAAGCTAAAGCTTGAGATAGGATAATTCCTTTTCTTTGAGGTAAGTTATTTCTGCAATGATTCTGCCTGATAGGATTCGTATGGGTGTATTTGGACAACTACAACGGTTCTTCTCTGGCATGGGGCAACTATATCTGCAATTGCCTCATCGGAAGGACCTGTGGTGGGTTTTTCTCGGCTGATTGCATGAAATTGCTTATTTTTTGGTCCTCTTAGCCTACCCATCGGTTTGGACTGACTGCTCCTTGCAGCTCTCCTTGGACATCACCAATTCCTTTATTTTTGTAGTATTTTAATTGTTGATCCCATTGAAGATGGAATAACTCTTTTTCTCTCCTACTCTTGCTCTATCTCGCTATCGCCCTACCTCTTCGAAGATTTCCGTCTTCTCTCCCTGCGTTCTTCGGATTACTCCATTTCGACAACTTTTATATGCGATTTATCGTTATCAAATGCCAAGGTCTTGCGTGAGGGTGGGACAGGCTGGAATTGGTTTCGAATACTCTCGGAACTGACTGGCTGCGATATTCTGTCTGAATGTGGATCGGTCGAGCGGGAGAGTCCTGGTATGTGAACCGAATGGCGGTGGGAGGCTGTTTGGTTTATAATGATCTCATTTTATTTTAGAATAAAAGCTATTTGATGGGCAATAAAAGGATATATATCACCGTGGAGCATAAGGGGATGGAAAGGAGATATAATGCTGCTCCTTTCTAAAAACATTCTGTTCAAATTTCAGCAAAAAGTATAATTGGCATTAAAAAAGCGATTGGATTGACGGATGGAACTTCTGGAGCATCTCGAACCTCAGAAAGTGGATGAAGTTTTCAAGCTGATGTAGCTTTCCAACGTCGATGAGATTGAACTTGTGATCCAGGCACTGGCTTCAAACAATTGGGATACTTAGTCTGCCTTCAATTCTCTCATTGGCTAGCATCCGTACTAAGAGAATGAAAGAATGATGATGGAACGCCAACCCAATCAAGAAAAAAAGGATGGTGATGGATAGTCACCCAAAGTAAGATGACGATCGTATTTTTGAGGAATACGAGAGAATGATGAGGAATTATCGACCATACCAAGAGAATGAGAGAATGGCCATGGAAAAGCCTAGCTAGGCAGTTCAATTAAATAGGAAGGAAATCGAAGAGCAAAATCAAGAATATTTCAAATTGGCTGAGCTTCAATCCGCCAAGGAAAAGCAGGAGCATGAGAGCAGTTCATCCAAGGCGAAATGGAAAAAGAGGCTGCCAGGGATAAGGACCACTTCCTCAAACACTACATCACCTATCCAATCACCATCAAATTCAGAATGGCAGCAAAGGCAGTCATAAAGACTTCGACTTCTAGGATTCCATTGAGACCCTGTACAAGTACGTCAACGGCTACCTTCGCCAGCACTTCGAAAGCAAGCATGCCAAGTTCGACCTGGTTCAGTTCCCTTCGATGAGTCTCAACCGCAGGATGGAGGAGAGGCTGTCGAGCGTGTTCGGAGTGGACGACGCGGGAGTGGTGATTATCGTTAGGGAGATTTGAATGATTTTTTGGCACCTTATCTATTATAATAACTGGTGCGAGCTATGCAAAGTGGCAATAGCAATAAGCAGTAATTCTAGCTCTCCTCGCCGATTATCAACATCCAACCCATAGAATACTCCTCAGTAAAAATACTCATCGTCATTGGATCGATACTCTCCTCGGCAGTCCTTCTCCATCTTTTGACTTACAAGCTCAGCATTCTTTTCCTGCTGATTGTGGCATTCGGATTGGCATATCTTTACGTAACCAATCACAGCATTATTCTGTTTCTTTTCTACAGCATCTAAGCTGAGGATGGTGAGAGTATCAATAAATACGCTATCAATGATTTATCCTACAGGACCTAAGAAGAGGAGGGCCACGAATCGAGAAAGACGAACCATCTATTTATCGTCAAGGTGCATTACGTGAGGGACAAAGTGAAATATTTTCATTTTAAAGAGGAGCTCTTCAAGATATACTAAGGCAATACTGCTTCACCGGTGAACTAATCAGACGTTCTTGAGGTTATGTAAATCAACGATTTCAAGGAGTACCTGAGATATGGCCTCACTGATGAAAGAATGAAAACCAGTGTTGAATTGTTCAAATACCAATCGAGATACACCAAACCCACCACATGGGATTTCATCAAGAAAAGAATATGTGAGGAAATATAATTCATGCTTGTCAATTGGCTCATATTATCTGCTGCTCTCTCGTTTTCATGCGTTGATAACCTCGATTATCCTAGCAGTAATCAATGCTGTCATCTTGGGACTTATTATCCATGATGAATCAAAGAAGGTATAAAAATTTCATAATAAATTTAGCAGCTTTACCAAGAAGACATTCTTCGTGTATAGGTAGGGTCACAATATCCGAGTAAATTTCACTGAGATTTTGGTAGGAGATATAATCCAAATATAAAATAGGAAATTTAGGATGAGTATATGACAATTTCAAGTCCCTCCTCATCGGAAACTTTGAAATCATATGCAAGTAAGGCACGAATCGTTAAGAATTCATCAAAAGTCCAGTCAAGACAATAGCAGATGTCAGGGAAGATCGGAAAATAAGGTATGTTATCCAACCTATGTCGTATATTGAAAAGGCATCTTTAAGAGGAAGCGAGCATTTGATCGTTATGGAAAACCATTCTATAAGTAAGCATTTTGTTATAAAGGCAAATATTTCGGTTTATGGTTCCAGAAATGGAGATATGCTGAATTTAGTCCAATAACCAGGCAGAAAGTATCCAAGGCTATCAGATTGTTTAAGTATGGGGTATATGGTTCATATTTAGTTGCTTTTTGATCGTTTTGCATATCGTAATGGCATCATCAACCACACATACTTCAATTTTACCATAGTGACATTCTTCTTGCTATGCTGACTGCAGCCTTCCTTGTCCCAGCTATCATGCATCTTCTCTTCTGTTTCAGCCACCACAGATGCTTGAAATAACTGTAAAGTCATGACATCGAGGTATACGGTGCAATATTTCGCAAACGGGGGCAATATCTAACATAATAATCAACTTTTCAGAGTTATTATAACTTCAATTTCAATAAATTTTATATAAAAATCTTATCTTCGATCCATCAAACAGACCCTTTGAGCCGGATTCCAGCACATTGTAAAGTGGAAGGACATATGAATCATTATTAGCTATTATCTTATATCTTTCTATGGGTATTATGATGAGGAATAAAACAAGCCAACATTTTTACGTTAAATTTACAAATTATTCCAACATTACTACAGATACGAGGACACTCTTGACGACACAAAGAACATCGTGCACAAATCAACGGAAAAGAGCTGGAGATTGATCCATAAAGATTTATAAAATGAGTAAGGATTACGATCGTGGAGAATCTTATATGATGATTAGATGAAATACATCCTAACGAATGCAACGTCTAAAGCGAACAGAAACTTTTGAAATATATCGGAAAATAGGATCAAAATCGTATGGCCATTTATACATCCCTCGCTGAGAGTCTAAACGAGTAGGGAAAGAAGATAAAGTTGCTTATGTTCAAGAGTTTCAAAGTATAAAATACAAACATAAAAGGCATTGCGGATATCAAACACATAGAGAATCATTTTATACAAATTGATAGAGAAAAACTTGAACAAAATATGGAGTTTTCAGCATTTATGTATTTGATAACGCACTGAAGACTGAAAACCAACGGATAATTGAATTTTTAAGAGATTTGAAAAATGACACTTTCAAGACATTCAACTTGTCGATTTTCTCCCACAGCAAAAATTAAAACTTGGCCGGTTTGAGCAATCCTATAGCACATTCCCATTCATTACTCTTTCAAATCTCACGAAAAAACTTCACTAACTCGTTAGAAAATGCACTAAGGTGGGACTATTGTGGTCGGTAGTGATTTTGATGATTTTTACGGCGAACTGATATCAGATCTATCTATCAGGATAACTTCCTCACTTGAAACAATAAAAAAGCGGAAAGGATTCTCACGCCTTCGGATATCAATGTTCACAAATTGGAGGATGTACGAGAGCTTTTGTCCCTTGGCATGACCCATGCTCAATATAAGGTATAAGTAGTCAAGTATATGTTTATTATATGGTTTTGGATCCTGTTTGGTTGGCAATATGTGGAGTATTGGGAGATAACAAAAAAATCAAAGATTCATAATTGTGGTCAATTATTTTGATGATATTCCTTACATTCGTGCCTCTTTTGGCGAAAAATCTACTCGAAAATACAAGGAACATGAAGAACTATAGGAGATTCATGGAGGTATTCACATTCCCCTTTGCTTCTCAACTTTTACTCGGGGTTTTAATCTCTATCCTCATCATCTTAATAGTAAGCCAAGATGATATCTGTAAAGTATAAACTAAAGTTCCCAAGCTCACACACTAATGCTAAGATCACACCAACAACTGTATAGACTTACGATTGCATCAATCTCCCTATCATCTTGGCTGGCTCAGCATCAGTTCTTTCCTTTTCCATCTTTTACGGTGAATAAAGCTGCGTCCAAAGCAATTTCTAATGGTGGAGATTCTTTATGCCGGTCATATGGTTCACCATGATGATTATCGTTAAAATTCCTATCAAGATCATACTCACATGCATCGGTATTGTGGCATTTATGGTTTCATCAAGATATTGGTGAGGTTTATTGGCCCGAGTCCACCGTAAAAAAGCTTGAAGGAGTCCCAAAACGCGGAGACAGAGATTGAATGATCATATTTTATCGGTCTTGAATGCTTATAATCATTGATAAATCGGCAATTTTTATAAATTTGACCCTCGTAAACTATTTTCATTTATAATCATTAATAGATAAGCTTAAATACAAATACTGTGATGAATTTATCGAACCCTTTGATCCCGCTCGAAATGCTTGCATCATGTACCCCAAAAATAACTCAGCCTATCGTACCACCACTCACGATGCCGATCACGACCTGCGTAGCATCCTTCGCAGGCTGATCTAATTCAAAAATGCGCAAGAGGGATAGAAGAACGATTTTCTTCAAATGCTATCCGAAGGAAAAGAGGAATTGCTGTGTCTGAAAAGAAGCTGAGCGAGCGGTTTGAATAGCAGTATAGACTTTACGATAATTGCAAGAAACGAATTCACCGACATAAGAATTAAAACAGGATGTAAATATGGAGTTATGCCTAGAGTGAAGATAAGAAAAAATTTTAGCTCAATTCCCATATTGTTCAATACTTGCATAGCAGGAAATAGATGGAAAAGGCAAAGTTCTCTCGAAGGCCTTGGGAGAGGAGGTAGTTTAATTGTTATTTAGAGTATGTTTTAGCTAGAGAACAGTCTTCTCGCAAGAGCGCAAACCATCAGTGGGGATATCTTATCGAACAGGCTGGACTCTTTGAGGCTGTGGATCCATGAAATAACCATAATTTAGATAAAAATTAGAGCACAATTTACTTCTAGTTGCTCTGCTGCGAGTTCATTAATTACATCTTCGAGAAACAGCCAGAGAAAGCGTGCCACCATCTTCGGCAAAAACTTAAAGATATCAAATTAAACAAAAATCAACATAAAATCGTGGAAAAATTAACGTATTTACTTCTTGATTCTACGACTAATCCTCCAAAATTATAGGAATCTTTAAAGACCCTTTAAGAAACATTCAAAAAAGCATTCTCCTAGATTTATATGATAAACTTCGACTCTCACCTTTAAAGATATTTGATCGTTGGCCTTTCATCCCTAAGACAGTCTGTTGCTGCAAGACCGAAACAAAAAATCAATAGATTTGCCCGATATGTACCGAAAAGACAAGCATCCTAGCCTAGCGTATCCCCATGCTCACAAGATAATCCTCCAGCTTGAAGTGCAGGATCAATCAATCGATAATGGACGAAGAAAATTACCCAATGGCTCTGCCAAGCGGAATATATACAGTCTCAGTGGTCTAAACTCCACCAGTGAAGATGATCAATACTATTGCTAAACACAGAGACTTGGTATCCCAAAAATCAAGCGAAAAAAGTATTCCTGGCTTGATCAATGATGATAAAATGAATATACTAATCCATATCTAGATTGATGATCATTCCTTAAGCTAAATAATGCATGCGCCTCACTCGGCAAGCTCTCGAAGACGATGTTTTATATTCCCATTTTTTCAATTTTTCTTTCAGCTAAGGCTTAGCGTTGTAGTGCTGCTCGATCATGGATTTGATGAACTGCTCAGAATGGTGAGCATCCACCAAACTAACGGTGCATCCACCCCACCAGCACCGGTGAGACGACTTCCATAAGCTCCATTCTTTCTTGCCAGTTCTGTAATCTCATCGATTTATGGGCATGAGCATTCGTAAAGGTCACGGCATGAGGTTTGACTTTCGTTCATCAATTTCCCCAAAAGGACTAATTTGTCATTATCATGCAGTTTAGACTTGCAGACCTCATGAAATTGATGACTCTGTAAGCTTCATCAAAGACGTGCCTTGCTGCTTCGTACAATTTGAAGGTTTTGTTTGCCTATAAAACTTCTTTGTAAAGTTGGATATCAGAAAGGAAGTTTTCGATAGGTGCTCCAAGGATCTCCTCAATATCTTTTGAACTGTAATCCTTCCTCTATAGGAACGTATCAACAAGCGATCCAAGAGAATTCAAAGGCAATCCTGACCATTCTTCCAATTACTTCAATATCTTATGCGGTTGTCCTTCGATTTTATTCGGAATTTTCAGTTTCTTAGCCAAAATGTTAATCGCTAATCTGCATTCACATACTCTTTTGTTGTATCTGAAGACAGCAGTGTTCAGTTTTGCAGATTATACCAAGGAATTCATGACGACAAACCTGGAGCCTTCGGGAAGATGAACAGGAGTGCATCTTATTGGGTGGAATTGGATATAAAGCAGAAGTTTGTCTTACCCATAACTGAAATCGATTGGTCCATGCCTCCAGAAGCAGTTCCCGTCTACCTCTAGCCAGTGATGATCCGTTATATGAACTCCTCTCGACTGTGCAACTTAGAACTTCCTTCGTTTGCATGCAAAGCAGCCAAGGCTGAGCATACACACAAGGCAGAAGAACTTGAAACTCCTGCAGCCAATGGCACATTTCCTTCAATAACGACATCAAAACCAGCAAGGCCTTCAACCGGTAATCCTTTGACTCCTGCACGGTAGCCAGCTCTGAAATATTTCACATAATTATTCACAAAGTTCACTTCAGCTTCAGGGTCAACAGGGATTACAGTTGGAGGATAAATCTAAGAGTGAATGTGATTGATCCTTATCTCCTTTGATTTCGTTATTTTGACAGCGATCAAGCAATCCTTCTCGATGGCTGCTGGCAAGACTCCATATCCTTAGTAATCGATATGCTATCCGATGATATTGACACGTCCTGGTGCCCTGGCTATGTACTCAGGATGGACTCCATAGTTCAATTTGAAGCTGTCCAAGATGTGCTGGTAGCGTTTGTAGGGATCGCTTGAGTATAGGTCGTGGACTTGGAGAAGTCGATGAGCTAGTACATAAGATTTGTTATGAAGTTAGATATGATAATAATAAAATTAAATTAGGGCATGAACATAATAAGGAGTGCAATATTTTCGGTCAATTTTTTTAGGATTGTCGATGGAAATATCATAGAAAAAGCTAAAAAGACTATCAAGTACTGTCCACGTTTTCATCATCACCTCACAGCTCAACAAGCAACAATAAAAAATAACTTATAATCATTTGAGAAGCTGAAAGCATTGGAAAAGACAAAGACAGTAGATTATTACAAGGCAATCATGAGCAAATATTTCCAAATTCGACAGAAGATAGTCCAGAAGGGAAAAGAAAACATAGACCAAATGAAAGATGAAAATATCAGAGAGTCATTGATCAAGAATTTGATGAAAGAAGGTTTTAAAAAATGAGTTGTTTTACTAAAGCTTGCAAAGCTTAGTATAAGGACGCGAGAAGTCCTGCAAAATGAAGAATTGTTTTCGAAGATGGAAGACTGTAAAATAGAAACGAGAACATTTCGAAAAGAATATTTAGAGATTTTTCGGTAAAAAATAACAACCAAATAAGAAAAAACCTGATGATATATAATTCTAATGATTGAAGTTGATTTTTGCATAGTTTTTTGCTTATAATAAGTAGTATAAGTTTCGATATTACTATTTCAGGCGTAGGGAAAGTATTAATTATATACATCAATAGATTTCGCAACGAGAGCAGCCAGTTTCATTCTTTTTCGCTCTCTTTTCCTTCATGTGGGACTAACTAAGATTAATTTCTCCCAAAATAGTCCTTGTGAGTGTGTTCTTCCCTTCTGTTATCTCTTACCGCCATTCTTTGCCCAATTTGGAGCTATTTTTCGTTGTAATGCTTATTTTGCATACTGAACGGCTCGGATAGGTCTTAGAATCTTCTCGAGACCACCATAGGCTTACTTCCTCTTGAGTATTTATTCAATTCTGTCATCAAATTTCCCTGAATAACCATACGTTCATTCTTATATTCAGGGTCATCGAAATCTTCATTGGCAAATTGCCTCAATTTCTCGGTGAGAAGCGACCGAACAGAGCCTGATTGTGAACCATTGTTGATATTTGGATGTGTATTGTATGAGCAACTGGAGTTGTTTTCATTGTTGGGGTTTGAAGTGTTTGAATTTTTGATGAAACATTTGATTTAGTCGCTAATCTTGAGAAGCAAGAGCAGAGTTAGTGAGAGCTCAGAGCTTGGGTGTTGTTGTTTGTTTCATTTTATTTGAGATGAATTTTATCTTCATCATTGATGAGCAAAAGTTGATGAATATCTTCAACAATCCTGACCAAAAAATCTTAACTAAGTTCTTTGTTCTTAGTTTCCTTGTTATCATCCTTCATCTTTTCGCAATCATCATTGATGATACAGTTATTTTCTTCACAGTGATCTTCTTTCAAGATAATCTCCCTATCCTCCTAATCTCTTCGCTATCGTTTCTCCTTTCCTAACCTTTCATCCAAGTTTAAGTATATTCTTCTTCTCCAACATTTCCTTTAGTTTCTAAATGATAACTTAGAGGGTTACTTTGATGTTGGTTTTGGTCTCGAGATCAAGAGGAAAAGCCTAAAGCAATTCGATTGATTTTTTAGCATTGCTAAAAGTGGTGAGTAATGATGGCATGGCTCTGGCTTGAACTTGTGGGAAAGATGCAATTTAAATTTAAGTACTAAATTTCTATGAATCAACAACAATTATAATCGAACTAAAGGTGGAAATAACCCCCATGATACAGTTCTTTTCCTTTTTGGATCTATGAATGTTCTTATGGATTTTTCCACAAAAATATGATGGAATTTTTCTTTAATGGTATTATCTGTTAAAATCGAACGTTATGATAATCGACGTTATCAGTATCAAAGAACCTGACAAGTAAAAAGCAAGAATAATAATGAAATCATTATCATAAATCACTGTAGCCGAAATGCTGCCTTGGTTTTTGTCGAATCGCTTACTGGGGGTAAAGAAATAATGGTCCCGGTCAAGCACATGGAATGTCCTGAAAATCTTCATCATCATTGCTCAAATTGCTTTTAATGGTGTGCGCCTTCCTGAAATCTTAGACGGCTTGAGCGTGGTTACCGTGGTTGATGGTTACCTTGTTCCTATGATGCTGGCTTACAGAATCTGATATGGATTATTCTTAATCGATTTGTTCGAATCTTTTCTTAGTTTATGAACTAAGTGATTAATCACTCCACTTTCCTATCCCTAGATGTAGGCCTCTGTTTATATGTGGGTTATTTTTTATTAGGTGGGTATGATTAGTTTTGTCGATGTGAGTGATCTTCCAAAGTTATGAGTAAATGACTATTGGACTGAAGCTCAAGCAAGTGGTCTGATCGTTTTCTAAACTTACTTCGAAGAGACATTTAATATGAGCGAGTTTTGAAGAGTCAAGGGGTACTTGTCAGCAGTTCGATGATGATTTGGCTATACTGGAAGGCGAGAGGTTTATAGATGATATTATTTGGCTTGAAGTCATTAAAAGCATTAAGATTGTGTAGGCTTCGACAAGAAGAAATAAGATAGGGGGTCGGAAGTCTATAGTTTTATCTCTACTATTTTCTTGCTTTTAATATTCTTTGCTGATGGATTTGCTGGTATGTTGGAAAGTAATGACGTTGAAGGTGATTATCCTTCGAGTTTCTGATTACTTTTTCTTTATTATATTCCTTTTTATATTGAACTACTTTTTGTTTGCTTTCCTGTTTGAGCTTTTTGAGGGAAGTTTTTTGTTGATATTCATTTTTTGTTGGACATTTATGGTCTTATCCTAAAAGGACTGCTAAAGTGGCAACAGTTTAGCTTGTTTGGTTAAGAATGTTAATATTTGAGTAAAAACTTTTAATTGTATCGGTTTTTTTATTTTAGCATCATTGTGGATTTTATTTATGTTTATAACTTTAAATAAATGAAAAAAGGCACTGATTATTCACCATCGAGCATTGTCTCTATAAAAAATGAAGTAAAATAAAATAATAGCACTTTGTTGCCATAAGAAAAGCCTGGGAGTTTTATAATTATAGAATATGGATAAATGGAAAAAAATAAAGAAAAAATGGAAAATCAATAGTTACTTTTCATTCTCTCGTGGAAAAAATATTTAAAGGGGTAAATTCTCCAAGAGAATCATCGGAAATGACTTCAGAGACTGCAGATTTGTCTCCAGCCGGTTGTGCTAAGGTGATACGATGGATTGTGAAGTCTTTCCTTGGAAGATAGTCGATCCGGTCAGCTTAAAGCTTTGAGTAAACGGTATTACGATAGAAGATTTGGGAGAATTGTCATCTAACTGGATGCTTTGGCTCTAAAAGATCTAAAAAGATTTGAAGGTATTCTTTCTGATCATTTTCTTTTCGATAATAGGCTCATTAAAGGTCTAACTCTGTATTTCCTATCTCTAATCAAAGAGGATCTTTTAAAATTATTGTTCATAATTAATTTTTTATTTTTGCTTTTATTCCTAAGCTTTATAATTAGTGGCAGTTGATGCTTTGTCAGGAATTGCTTTTGAGCTTGTTTCATAAATATCTAAAGGAAATTTTATCGGAATTTATGTCGGCTTGCCATTTGGTGGATGAAAAGGGAATTATACCCTATAAGGGCTTTGAATGAAGGGGCTTACATGCTTCAAAAGCTAATTATTGTCTTCTTTAACGTAAGCTCTGCATTTTTATTTCTGGCATTATGTCTCTACTCTCTCATGTGTTTCCTGGTTGGTTTGATTTGCCTATTTTTCAAAGAGATTTTGTGCTTTTTTTGGAAGCAAATGTTTTAACCATCAATAACGCTCTATAAATGTTCTTAATAGTCACATAATCGAAAAATTGCATGATTGCACTTAGAGTTATCCTCTTTTAGTACAGGAAAATTCTCCATGGTATTTGATTTCATACTTTTTGATAGTTTATTATTATATTAAACGAAAAGCCAAAAACACAAGAATTCGCAGAGACTCTACTCGGAAGGGAATCATATGAAAGATCTCATGATGGTGAAAGCAAACGTGCAGAATTATCAAGATTGCCAAGAAACGAGGTGTTAAACATCCAAACAGTGCCGTTTGCGTAAATCAGCTTTGGCAAAGATCAGTGACAGAAAAATTAAAAGAAATATATTGATTTTTATATTGATCAAAACGGCATGACTTAGTTTTCCTCTACGAATCTCTTGAGACATCCCCATCATGTTTTTGTTTCACATATATTTCCCTTAGGCTTTTGCAAGATAGTATGAAATTTTAACAAGCAGCAAAACATGAGGGTAAGTATAAAATATCAATGCTCATTCGAAGATTTCTAAAGTTGAGTAGAAATGCTTCCGACTATACTTAAGTTTCCGCTTCTGGTTTTTGACTGCTGAGCTTTTTTCCACTCTCAGCTCTGGCACAACTGCAATCCTTCTCTCTATAAACTCCCTTTCCCTTCTCAGGATGTCCTGGTACTTGCGTTACTTCCTTCCCAAGTATTTGATGATAATCTATTTATCATACGTGCAAGAATTGTTCGTATATGTAGATATTCTATTGGTATTGTATAAGTTTTTTTGGGTTTATTAGATTTGCTGCAGTTTGTAGCGTCGAAGCTCGGATTCTTTCAGCTGAATCTATCTGTTAAAGAGCTAGTTTAAGACCTTCACCCTGTTGAGAGGCTAATTTGATTCGATGCTTGGGTGGCCGCCCTATGATTTGTATCGCTTACGATGCGAAATTGTCTTTGGCTATTGCGATCTTCGTGAGATTTACAATTGCTTTTGAGAGTACATTGCCAAGTTTTTCGTGTCTAGATTTTTCCGCTTGAGTTCAATAGCTAATTCCTTTCTTTTTGCCAAATCTACGGCTTTATATCTCTCTCCACGATATCCAAGATGGCTTCTTTATCGACTCTCAGGATTTAGGAGTAGTCTGAGGTGCAAACAGCAGTGTATTCATATGCTTTATCCTACATTATCTCTCCAGGCCAAATACTTCTGATTTACCCAAGACGCAAAAGGCTCTGGATTTGCCCTCCTTTGCCATATTTAGAGTTACTTCGCCTTCAAGTATGACCAAGAGTTGCGTTGGGATTTCCCCCTCTCTGCAAAGGACGGTATTTCTTGTGTATTTTTACATTCATTTGATAGAAGAATTCTTTCGAGGAGGGTGCGTTTGACTTGGCTGAAGATCCAAATCGATTTCAAAAAATTGATTTTATCCCTAGTTCTTCGTACTTGAAGTGGCCTGCAAATGTGTTGTAGAATACACTCATCGGAAGCTGCAAAAGATATCCTGGGCATACCGACCGTGCACTCTATAGCTATTCTCTTCCATATTGCATCTTCTCTCCAAAATGTTCGCCCGGTTCTAATCTTTTATAGAGTTTAGTTGCTCTCGTTTATCTTATGTCTTTGTTCTCGTGAATAGCATGATTCCTCCCTTGAGGATGTAGTTGAAGGAGCGTTCATCCTAATTTTGAAAAACGATTTCTCCGAAATCTACTTTGATCAATTTGATATGATTCATGATGTTTTGGAAGTTCTGATCCCCCTTCTTTGGTATATGAGATCGAAGAGAGGAATTTTAAGGAGGAAATGTACTTTTTGATGCGAAGTTTTGGTGTTAATTTGACTGATTCATTGAAAAGCTATTGCCTTACATCTTCTAAATTTTATACTTTCATTATAAAACTTAATTATTTTCATCGACGAATTAAAGTAAATAGATGAATATTGCTTTTATCTTTGCCTTTGCTCAATTTATATTTATCTTTGGCATTGAATAACCTTCAACAAACTGTTTATTGGTGCTCTGTGAGTATCATAATCATGCTTCATGAAGATATAAGTTGATAATAATTAAAAATTCGCATGTAGAGTACAATATCCGAATAAATCACCCTCAGAACCTTCTCAACCGAGGCCTAGCTAGACTGGATCACCCAAATCCTCCGAGCATAACTTGCAGAACCATATTCAGTCTTCACCTATTACTACTTCCTCAAGACATGGCCTGACCTCACCATCATGGCATATCTCGGCAAGATCCCCATCGCCTGCATCATCGGATCAATCGATACAGTCAACACGAGAAAGGCTTATATTGCCATGTTGGTGGTACTGAAGGATATAGAAGACATAAGGTCGGCAAGAAATTGTTTGATGAGTTTGTTGGAAGAGTCAAAGATAGGGTCGATAAGATCGTCCTCGAAACCGAATGCATCAACAAAGCAGCATTATCCTTCTATACTCGTTTGGGTTTCTTCAAGACCAGGAAAATGAGCAATTATTACCTTAGTGGCAATGACGCATACAGATTGAAGCTTTATCTTCGCAAAAAGTAAGAAAAGGTATAAGAAATCACAGAGACGGAGGCATCAAAGGAGCAATAAGCATCAAGCTCATGATTATTTGAAGTTAAATCTGCTAAATATATAAAGCAAAGTTAAGTTATCATGCATCGTATGCTTAGGAGGTCATATCGATTATGTTTCGCTATCTGATGATGAAATTCAGCTTCCCGCCACGCTGGTGCTCCGTAAAGAAGACCAAACCGATCGAAAAGAGGCACATCCCATGAAAAGCCAATCGAATAGGACGAAATGCTTCAAGAGATCGATTTTGCCAGTTATGTGCTAGAAGGTAGTGCTAGGTTAGGAATAATTTACACGTAGGCTCGAGGAAGGCCCGATTGCTGAAGAATGACAGCAGCTAAGAAGTAAATTCCGTAGATAAGAGAAAAAAGGTAGATCTGGGTGGCAGAGTCAAGCATGTTCAATCTTTTTCTTCTGAGTATATAGTCAATAAAGGCTTTGAAGTTCATGGAAAAGGATCGTACGCTGGTGATCATGATGTAACCCATCAAAATGAATGAAATATACTGTGTGATTTCCTGGAAGGTTTGCCCGAGCTATAGATGAGATCCTCTTGAACGAAGTTAACCAATCTTGTGATTGGATCAGCAGATATTTTTCTGCCTCTGATCGTGTTCAAGATGGTCAAGAATATACGGGAATTGAGTAGGCTGCTAGAACGAATGAAAATTTATGGAAAAGCTTGCCATAGAAGGTCTCTGAAACTGTATGTCTTCTTTATTCTTAAAGGATATCCCTATAATGGAGAAAACTATCCTCATGAACTCTCTTCAACGTATCCAGTTCCTTCAAATGTTCCAACCGGCTCTCTTAAAGCTTGTTCATTTGTTTTTCTCTTTCATCATTTTTGTTCGATGATCCTTTGACAAAGCTCAGCAATTTCGAAACAGTGCTTACATTATTCTTATTATTGGCAATCTAATTTTTCAATCTTTCCACGCTTTCCTTGATGAGCAGAAGCTAATATTTATGGGATTTGATCTGTTCGATGATGAAGTGAATCTAATCCTCCATTTTTTTCTTAGCGTGCAATATCTTATGCCTCTATTTTTGGTTGATGAGATTGTAATACACATAGGGCACCATATGGCTCCATAGGCCGACATCAAAGCCATCAGATAAACCCCATACTCCACAATCATCTCTATGAATATTTTTAATTCCAAATGTTAGGTGCCTATCTTTTACCACGTATTGTTGACTTTCAAATAGAAAAAATAGAGATATAAACCGCTCAGAACGATACCCAATATAGGAATCTTGAATGATGAACTTTGGTACCCCACAAACGGAAGTCGAAAGATCAGACAGATCGGTATGACTATTTGACACATTGCCACCAAGGTGATGAGGACGAAGTACCAGTATGAATGGTTGATCTTGAACCTCATGATCTCGAAGAGGTACATGGAGAGTAGCGAAAGAGAGCATGAGAAAGTGATTAAAAAGATGATGCGGGACAGGGTATGGCGGATCTGCTTCTACATTAGGTATTGCGTCATGATTGCGTTGCCCAGCCAGCATGCTGCGAAGATGGTGAAGAGAAAACTGAGAGAAGGATAGGAAGTGCCTATTGCTGCCAGGTATTAAAGCATGTCTGAGATGCTCATCGGTTTTGAAGTTTATATATTATACTTTGTAGAGTTTAAGCTAAGATTAAATAAAGGACAACCTATTGAGAAATATATTCCTACTGATGGGTTATTTGTATAACTGATGTATTGGCTTCTTTTACAGTTTGAGATTAGGATTATTTTACGTTACTTAAGTATTGCATAGAGAGTAAGCATAGAAGCAATTTTATCATATTTTTTTGTTTTTCGATGTGGAAAGGCTTCAAGTAGGCAGAGGGATGGTAATACGTGTCAAAATAATATTCAAGTAATGATACAGAGATTCACATTCTCAAAATGTATCGTTTCTAATCTTCAATAACCCAAAGCAAAGACTATGCATTCAAAGTCTTCACAATAACTCCTCCAACGACCATCATCTCCAATAAATCCATCTCTCACATTTCATTCAAGAGCAAAGATGTGAATAAGGTGAAGACTGAAATAATGGCCTTGGAAAGATTGAAAGGGTATGCTTCGGTGGTGGAGCTTTACGAAGTGATATCAGACTAAGGAGAAAAAGAGTTCTTCAGTACTTTCTTGAAGAAATCAGGAAAAAAAGGGAAAAATGTGTGTCTGGTAATGTAATATTGCCCATACAAGAGCTTGAAAGACTATATTTTGACCAAGCATATGTGTGAAAGTGAAATAGTAGAGCTTTGTCTTCAGATCTTTGAATGCTTATTTGCTTTAAAGTAATGCCAAATCTTGCATCGCGACCTTAGAAGTGTAAATGTGATGATATCAGATTCAGGAATGCTAAAATTGATTGATTTCGACTGTGCTTTCATTCGAGGGTGTTCCAATTTGGACAATCTCACCTTCGCCTTCGTTGAGAGTGCTACCGCGCCTGAGGTTATAGAGTTGTCAATGCTTCTTAGTCCAAGAAATGCCAATTATCTTCTGATTAGATGTATCTTTTGCAGGAAAAATGCGATCTTTACTCTTTTGGTGCAATCATCTACGAAATCATCACCAAGGAAGAATATAAGGGCAATACCGATTCGCACGATGCCTTACATTAGGCTTATACTCATAAGAATTGAAGGAATTAGTTTATTTTTTATTGAAGGAAAAAAGCTAAAGACCAGACCACAGCCAAACCGAAGCATATCTCCAGCTTTTATCTCAAAATTCAACATAATCTACCGACCGAGACAGCGCAAATTGACCAAACAATCCATCCAGTTGCCTTTATTCTAAACCGACCCATCCAATTCCTCCCAGAGCATATCCAACAGCATTTCCCACAGTGATTGGTCCTTAGATTCAGCCTCAGCGAAGTAGATGTAGATCTCAAACACCAGCAGGCAGATCCATCGAAATACCACCATCTACGACTTCCTTTCCAGCCACAACCGCAAAACCGTCAACCAATGATCCAAATCTTTATGCTGCCTTTCATTTATAAAAATATTAATACTGCCGCCAAACCGTCCCGCATATTCACTATTAATCATTACTTGCCCACCGTATGGAGAAGAATAGCAAGAGTTTGAATTGTTTGGAGCACCCGATAGCGAAGCTAGCGCAAGGAGGCTCTATTTTAGCTCGAATTGTCGGCATGCAAGAAGATCGAAGAGGAACTTGTCGAGCAATACCTGCAAACGACCATCAGCGACATCGCGGGGCAATGCCACGACGAATACTAGAACGGAGTGGCGAACCAGATCTTCACAGTCTAATTCCGCAAGAACCAGTAGGTCTATTCGATTCCTTCATCAAGCAACTCTACTAGAAGTTCCAACAGGACAAGTCCGAAATCTTCGATGGGGAATCTCCCAGCAAGATCAACATCATCCTGCTCAGCAAGGCGGAGGTACGGTAGATAGTCCTGCACATGTATATCTATCTGTAAGAGAATCCATAATACGACTTGGTGGTCTTTGTCATCAATTCGATCACTGACCTGGACGAGCACAACATCTACTGTTTCGAGAAGGGACTGAAGGGGAAGAGATTTGTGGTTGTGCTCTGCACGGTCAGCAACTTCGAAAGCAAGCATTAGACAGGGCTGCAGAACTTCGAAAAATACCATTACAAATTGTACAACTCGAGGGATCTCTTCTGCAAGTACCTCTTCTGCTGTCTGGTCGATCCCAATATAAAACCCTACCTCCCCTGTGGCATCCTCGCGCTCATCAGCGATATCGACTTCTACTCCATTTCTTTCCACTAGTCTTGCCGAAGATTCATGTTCTGTCTCTAAAGGTTCCTCCTGCTCAACCGCCAAGAGCGCACCTACGTCTAATTCTAGAGCCTTGTCCTCCTGATATAGACAACCATAGCCAACAATTTCCAGTTCTACCCCGGCGTCAAAAATGCCAACGAAAAGATGCTGAAGGTGATCCTAGATGAACGGTAGATATACACCATTTCCGAAAAGGCAATCGTGTATTAAATTGCCTTCGCCAGTGGAGCCAATGAAGTCTCCACCAAGGAGCTTCTCGAGGAACTGCACATCATCAACTCCATTCGAGACTCGCTGAAGAGGCAGCTCGGAGAGGACGGCAGGTTCGCGCACTTCGTCGACTACCTGTAGGAGAAATAGGAGAGCAAAGAGATGGTGATGCGGCGCAAGAAGAGCAGGGCCGACCAGTTGGGCATCGACACCAAGAAGAACATAACCCCGAAGAACAAACTGGAAAACCAGATCACCCGCATCATCAAGGACGCGACCGTGGGAATACGGCAACAGGCTGCAGCCGTCAACTGGTCGGACATCAAGTACGAATTGAGGATAAAGCCGCAATTGCCCTATCTCATATGGTCGGCCTGGTCGAAGGACGAGGAGACTTCCAAATTGTTAATAGGTGAATTCCTCCTACTTCACGCCTCTCTCCAAGTTCCTGAAGATGTTCGAGGAGGAGCAGTAATTGGGGAAGGGGATCTACCTGATAAAGTGTCTCTAGTTGGCGGGGCTCATCGAGATAAGCAAGAAACACGTGAAGCCGATAATCTACACCACCTTTTTCGAGAAGGCCAGTTCTCCGGCACTTACAAATGATCCTCCATTATATCCCTCTTAAAACATCAAAAACCCGCATTATTTTATCAAATGGAGGACGAAGAGAACGATTTCGAGGTGAAGATGTCGACGACTGGCCACTCCTACTGCCAGGAGGAGGCCTACAGTGAGGTCCTCGATGGCTGCAGAGAGGTGGAGAACTTGCTGGTCCACGAATACATGATCGGCTGCGTGTCCAAGATCGCATCCGACGCCCTCGACCTCTACCAGAGCGACAAGCATAGGAACATCATCATCACCATGCAGTTTCGGCAGAACCAGATGGACTAGTTCCCGCTCTTCATCAAGCTGATCACCGCCAAGTTCGAAGAGCGCAAGTGGGAGATGTTCGACGACCTGCCCCCGAAAAGGTCGACGTCGTCTTCCTCGCCAAGGCGGAAGTGAGGGACATCGTGCTCCACATGTTCATCTACATGTAGGAGAACCCCCAATTTGAGTTCGTGGTGTTTATTGTCAACGAGATGACCGACCTGAACGAGTACAACATGTACTGCATTGAGAAGGGGCTCAAGGGGAAGAACATGATGCTGATCATCAGCAGCCACCACTACTTCGAGAACAGCCAGTTCAACATCGGCGAGGAATTCCTCAAGATTCACTTCCAGCTCTACAACCCCAAGGAGCTCTTCTGCAAGTATATTTACCGATGCCTCACTAACCCAACCATCAAGCCCTACCTTCCCTTCCAGATCCTCAGGCTCATCACAGACATGAACTATTACACTCTTTCCTACCACTAGAGTTGTCGCAGGTTTAGGTTCTGCGTCGAGAGGGGGCTGATGCTCTACCGGAAGGAGAGGGTCTTTGTGGAGTTTGAGAAATTGATTGATATTTTGGAAATTTCGCTGTTCAAGTAGTTCAGGTACTATGGCCATATGACGGCAACAAAAAGCTTCAATATTGAAAAATTGCTCAAAGTTATCCTTTCGGAAAATTAAGTCTTCACCATCGCAGAAAAAGCTATCGTCTTTGAAATGGCCATGCGGACAGGCCACAAAAGCTCTGATGCTCTCATGGAGGAAGCTGACCTCATCAAGGTGACGCGAGACCATATCAGGAACGGGTTGAAGAAGCATGAAAAATTCAAGAAATACGCTGAATATTTGGACGAAAAGACATAGGAAGCAGTTGAGAAGGGCGGGAGGAAGAAAAATCGCGTTCTGAGATGCTGGGCATCGACGCCAAGAAGAACATAACCCCCAAGAACAAACTGGAAAACCAGGTCACCCGCATCATCAAGGACGCAACCGCCAGCATCAGACAGCAGGCCTCTCACATCAAGTGGTAGGACATCAAGTACGAGCTCAGGATCAAACCGCAACTGCCTACATCATCCGGGAGGCTTGGGCCGGCAGCGAGGAAACCGCAGAACTGGTCGAGGAGATCAGCAAAAACTACAGCGCTCCGCTGACCAGGTACCTGAAGATGTTCGAAAACGATCTCGGAAAAGGAATATACCTCATCAAGTGCTTGGAGCTGGCAGGACTGATCGAAATCAAAAAGAACCAGATCAAGCCATTGGTCACTACCAACTTCTTCGATAAGGCCAACTTCAAAGTGCTATCGTGATCGTATTTATGAAAGATTTTATGGATATCATTTATACATCATACCTTTGCGATTATATGCAGTAGGAAAAAGCGGAGAAGTGGAAGAGAGGAATTAAGGAGCCGTTTGAGGGTGGAAGGGAAAAGTTTGCAACGTGCCGAAAGCAGAAAGATCATAATTCATCAAAAAAATCTGGCTGAGGAACAACTGCCGATCCCTCCTCCATTCAACCACCAAAAGCCATTCCCATCATAGTCCTAAACGCAGTATCTCGGCCACCCCCTCCACTACTATTCCATCTAAAACACCCCCTCTCCCAAGGCGATCCTGGTGATGATCCACGGCGTCAATAGCAACGGCGGCACATTCGGCTATCTTGCCGACAGCATCGCCTCAAAAACAAAGCGGTGAACATCTACGCATACGACCAGCTCAACTTCGGCAAGTCGGGAGGGGAAGTGAGGGGACTCATCACCTCTTTAGAAGATAGCGCCAAGGAAGCACAGTTCTTCATTGATTTCTTGCTGGCTAAATTCGAGAAAAAGCCGAGAGTGTTCCTCTGCGGGCACAGCTTCGGCGGAGCCATCAGCATCAAGCTGACCCTCCTATCTCCCAACACTTATTCTGGCATGCTTTTGCTGGCCCCTGCTCTGAAGGACATCGATGAAAGTTTTTACTACGCGAAGCGAGTGATGAAATTCATCGGATGGCTCTTCCCGAGGTACCGTATCAACAAATCGGCGCCTCCTGGCCTGGGCACGAAGTACAACCTCAAGTAGAAGTTCCTCAACGACCCGCTCATCTTCACTGAGGGCATCATGCCAGGCACGATCCGGTCAGCCATGAACGCATCTGCGTAGATCTACGCCTCGCTGGAAAAGATAACCACGCCCTTCCTTTGCCTCGCCCCCTAGTTCGAGAAGCTGGTCGATCCGTTTGGCCCATTGGAGTTGGAGGAGAAGAGCAAGGCAGAGGATAAGCGAGTGATTTACTGTGAAGGGATGTGGCATGTGGTCACTGAGGAAGAAGAAATCGACGGCATCGCTTGGCACTGTGCTGAATGGCTATACTAGCGTTCCCAATGATCCTGCCATATTGCATCTATCTATTAGCATAGCCATCCCACCTGTCCATCCCTTACCAGCCATCTGTCTGCTTCGCTTTTATTCTTACATCAATATGCTAATTTTATTTATTGATGTCGCAAGCATCCATCGCCCACGAGTAGACTCACCGTTCCCCCCTGAACAACTCCCGATTCAAGCAGCTCTACTCTTTCCCTAGGGCCTCGCGCTTCGCTTCCCAGTTGCAGGTGCACAAGGCGCCCTACTACGATAACAAGATCTCTGCGTTGGGCAAGCGGTCCACCTCCTTCGGGTTCGGCAACAAGTTCACCCTGGAGAACAAAAACCCCATCCCGCCGCCCAACTCCTACCAGAAAGTGGGCACCTTCGAGGAGAGCGTCGAGAAGAGGAAGGGCTACAGCTTCACCCACGACGCCAAAAAAGGAATATAGACCAATGCCATCGCCCCAGGACCTGGCAAGTACGACCCCCAAACCGACAAAATAGACTTCAAGAGAGTCAGCTACAGCCTCAGGAAAAGACTAGATGACCCACTCAGTCGCAACCAAAATGTAACTCTCCCCACATGCAGCCACTAGGACCAGGACATTACTCCACCATCTCTGACTTCAACGACAAGGGACTTACTTTGTCGCCAAATACCCAGGGTCAGGCTGTTCCAAAATCGGCAACTCGAAGCGCTTCGACAAGATCCAGACCATCTCTCCAGGGCCTGGAAAGTGTAATCCCCATTTAACTCAGACGAAGACACGAAGGTGACAGGGTTCAACAACTCAGGAACTTACTTCTTCTCTCCTTTCCGGACGAGCAAGGCGGCTACTTTCGCCCACTCGGTCCGCAAGCACATCGCTGACCCTTCGATTACGCCAGGGCCTGGCTCCTACGATAGGTTTTCGGATTTCCCCAGGGATAGGAAGCAGAAGTGATTGGGGCATTGTTTTATTGTTGGCATCGATGGATTGTCATTGGGGGATGGAGGGGCAAGGTTGATTATTGGGGAAATGGTGTATTTATGGGTATTTGAAGCTATGAATCATGATAGCGGGGGGAGTGCTCTCCCTCCCTGCCTATCTCCATGCATAATGCTTGATTATCATCAACAATACGTGGAAATTCTTCAATCACCACCCCAAAACTCAACCTTTAACCACTCCTCCCGACCACTTCCCACCACTCCCCCGCCCATCTCCTCCCCGTCTGCACTCCCTCACGCCTTTTCCACTCCCCCTTCCCCCCCTTTTGCCCCCTTTTCCTCCAGTTGTCCATATGATTATATGTTATAAAGTGTTTTCCCCGGAAACAAAACCCCAAAATCCTCTGCAAAAATGAACAATCTAACATTGCGGCTGGATGGGTGCATCATTACCTTCTGGCGCTATCCAAAGAACTAATATTTCAAAATTAGCAAAGATCTTCCAAAAGCGTGAAATCCTTCTTTCCTGCATAGGCCATACTGTATGGGGAGATCGATCGTGGTATCAGCTGTGTTTTGGTGCCTTTTATAGGTGCATTTTTGGGAGGAGGGAGAAGCTGCTCTGAGATCCCCATATAAACTCCAAAAATATGTTTAATTTTTACCATAATATTAAATCAGATCTCAAATGAGCGCCCTAAAATAAATCAAATAAAAATTGGCTAATATCGATGAGAGTTCCACCGAGCTGGATCTCAGCAAAATTAATATTGGCAAATTCGACGAGGAAACCAAGAAGACCCTCGAAAAGTACAAGAAGATAGCCATACTCATACTCGCCGACTGCCAACTTGAAACCTTGGACAACCTACCCAACTGGAAACTCACCGCCATTGAAATCTCCAATAATAAGTAAAACACAAACATGCAGATTGGGAGATAGCTGCCTCTCCAAACTCGCCACCATCTCCACACTCACCCAGATCATCTGCGTCGGCAACCACGTCGAATCCCTGGACGCCCTGAAGCAGTTCCAGCCTCAAGAAGCTGCAGGAAGTTGATTTCAGCGAGAACCCAGTCGCCGAGAAGAGCAACTACCGATCCACTCTCTTCGACACGTATGTCTCTTTAAACGCAGCATCAAGAGCCTTGAGATTGTGGACCAGAAAGACGTCAACGGCCACGAGGTTGAATAGGAGGACGAGTACGACGACGAGGAAGAATACGACGAGGACGATGAGGAGTTCGACGGCGACGAGGAGGACGATGACTACGAGGAGGAGGAAGAGTCCAGCGAGAAGCCCAAGAAGAAGAGGAAATGATAAAGAAGGACATAATTCTTCATTATTCCATACTATCACCCCAACAAACAACACCAACAATCGCAACAACCAGAGCTTACAGGCCACCTCCCGCCTCCACCCATCCTTCCCCTTTCCTCCATTTCTTCACCTTGATTTCCTTTCCTTGGGGGTGGTTGTTGCCCTATAATCGTGAGTATCGCTTGAATTTAAAGTTCATGGACAAATAGCGAGAGGGCGAGGGGGAGTCCAACATCCTGGTGGCTATTCGCGTGCGTCCGCTCAATCAAAAATAGGTCAACTCTGGCGACTGGGACATCATCCGCATCCAATAGAACCTCATCGTACGCCACCCTCCATTCAGATCATCCTTGACCCCATTGAAAAGTAATTCTAAAATGAAAATCGCAAAATGCTGGAAGTGTACCACCGCTCCAAAGAGCAGCGCTACGCCTTTGACAAAATATACCGCAACTAAACCTCAGAAGAAATCTATTGCAGACCGTCAAACCTTTGATCCGCACCGTACTCTCAGGCAAGAACGCAACCGTATTCGCCTATGGCCCCACAGGCACAGGCAAAACCTTCACGATGCTCGGCAACCAGGATTGCTATGGCCTCAAGTACTCCTCCCGCATCCAGCGTCCTCGCCATAGCCGACATCTTCAAGCTCATCGAAGCGGATCCGGACTTCGAGTACACTGTCATCATCAACTACGTGGAGATCTACAACGAGATGATCCGGGACCTGCTGGTGCCCACTTCCGGTTATTTGTAACTGAGGGACGATTCATAACGAGGTACTGCTTGCCAATGAAGGGATAACGATTGCAGGAGTGACGGAATGCAAGGCTGAGAGTACGGAGCAGGTGATGGGACTGCTGCTGGCGGGCAACAAGCGCAGGACCACCGAGGCGACCAACGCCAACCTCACCTCCTCTCGCAGTCATGCGGTTTTCCAAATCAACATCGCCAAGAAGTCCGAGTGAGGGCCATCAACGTGGAGACCCTCACTGGGAAATTGTCCCTGATCGACCTGGCTGGCTCAGAGAGGGGGACTGTGACCGAGAATAGGGGATTGAGGCTGATGGAGGGCGCCAAGATCAATCGCTCCCTCCTTGCTCTGGCCAACTGCATCAACGCATTGGGAGACAAGAACAAGAAAGGTTTTTTCGTGCCGTACCGTGACTCCAAGCTAACTCGTCTCTTAAAGGACTCCTTGGGCGGCAATTGCAAGACAGTCATGATTTCCAACATCAGTCCCGCTTCCTCTCAGTTCTAAGAGACGATAAACAGTCTGAAGTACGCGAACAGGGCCAAGAACATCAAGACCAAGGCCATCACCAACAAGGAACTGGTCTCCATCCACATCAGTGAGTACAAGAACATCATCAACGACCTCAGGCAGGAAATCGAGCAGCTCAAGCAGCGTTGTAGACCAAGGGCGAAAACGAGAGCGAAATACTACCGCCCCAGCCGATCCACTCGGGGCATGCCTTCGTGCGCAAGGAGGGCAGGTGTGCCACTGCGGACGGATCGAGGAGGGGCAGGAGATCAAGCGGATCAAGGAACACATCTTCGAGAATTCAATGAGCGCATCCAGCTGAGAGGATACTCATGGAAATCGAGGAACAGAACAGCGAAAACTATGCGGAATTAGAAGGAAAATGAATTAAATTGCCCAGCTGAGAGAGTGCCGGAGTTGAGTGAAGATTATCACGCGCGCAGGAAGAAATACGGTCCTGTCCAAACTAGTCTACACTTGAAACTCAATTCCAAGAAGAACCTGCTCAAAAAGGAAATAACGAATCTCCAACTGCACTAAAGCTTATAGAACACGAGAAAGATAAGGGAATAAATGAACCGACGCATCCGCACAAAGGAAAATAGGGATTCCTATAAATCATCATCAAGAACCACATCCTATAGCTGCAGAACATAGAGCTCGAGATAAACTTGCAACTGCAGGAAAAATTGATTGCCTCTTTGCATTCGGTTTCCCAGCAGCAGAAAAACATCATCGATGAGAACCACCTTGCCCTTGCCATTGAGGATAACGATTCCCCTAAAATTAGGAAACATCTAGTGGAAATTGAAGAAGAGGAAGAGGGAGAACCGGTCGAAGAGGAGGAAGAGGAAGATAATGCCGAAAGCGAACCCAACGACAAGAAGAGAAGGAACAAATCTTCACAGAAGGCCATCAAGAACGGCTTCGAAGAGGAAGAGGCAAGACCACCCAAAAAGAATAAGGAACTCAAGATCCCACCCATCTCCAAACCATAAAGCAAAAACGCAGAAGGCAAGCCAAACGAACTGGAGTTCAATCTGAAAGGTTCAACCTAAAATTGGAACAGAAATTACCATTTTCCCTCAACAAAGACAAGAAAAAGAAGTGATACCCCTCACTCCACTAAATGATCTCAAATTTATCATTTCCCCAATCCATTCATTCCTATATTATAACATATGATGATCAGGCAACGACCGCAAGGGAAGTCTGGCCATATACACCATCAGCATACGGATGAGAGGGTGATCATGGCGGTCATTTGATGCATGTTTGCCTTTTCCTTGGGGACCAGGTTCAGCAGCGTGAGGATGCCGCTGAAGGCCTGGTAGTTGACCATTAGCACCGCCAAGAGCCAGCGACCGTGAAGGGCCCGCCGATTTTGGCCTTCAGGATGCGGAAGAGCAGGTAGTAGGAGAGAGACATGGTGACGTAGGCCATGTTGCGGTGGTTGAATTGCACCATCGCCACGTTCTCGAAGAAATTACGCCATAAAGGCTGGTCGCTCTTAACTAGTCCGTCAGGCACGACCTGTCCATTCATCAGTGGCCAGGTATTATACCTAAATGAATCCCAAATTACATTCTGCCCGCATCGATTCCAGCCACGAATGCGCCAGTCAGTATGTTCAAAATGATGCATTTCAGCATCACGATGCCGATGATGCGCAGACTCTTCAGGTATCGCACCTTCACGGTGTCCTGCATGTCGATTTCGGTCGGCTTTATCAGCAAGTTGAAGGAGTTCCAGAGAAGACCGGCGTATAGGGTGGTTGCCATGCCCAAATGGGTCGCCAGCCTGTAGGGACTCACTCTTGGGCGGCTCTGGTACTCTGGTTTCTCGTTGAGGCCACTCTTGACCATCCACCATCCGATTCCGCCCTGCAGTCCGCCCAGGCCGAGCAGGGTGAGCATTCGGTTTCTCATTTTTGGCTGCAGGTAGCCCTTGTACTGGAAGATGGCGAAGGGGATGATGAACCAGTATCCCAGGATCATGCCCATCTGCCTGTGGAAGAACTCCACCCAGTAGATCGGTTTGAATCCCTATAGAGAAATCTCCCTGTTGACTGTCTGATACTCGATGGTCTTCTTGTACTTGTCGAATTCCACGTTCCATTCCTCATCGTTGCGGGGGAACCGCTTGGTATAGGGACTCCAATCTGCCATGCTGAGGCCGGAGTGTGTGAGCCGAGTGTACCCTCCAAGCACGATCATGCCGAGCACTCCTGCAGCTGAGATGAAGAGCCAGCCACCGACGAGGCGCTCCTTGCCGGCTTTGACCAGCTGCGTGGAGTAGGTGAAGTGAGTGCTCCTGGCGAAACTGGGTCCTCTGAAGGAGAAGGGGTTTTCGGTTTGAGATGGCGGATGAACATACGGAGAAGTTAATTATAGATATGATTTATATGTGGCAAAACAGTAAGCCATTATCCTTTCCACCGCCCTCACACATTGTGCAATAATTTGAGTCCCTTTTCCTTCCTTTTTCTATCTTTTTGTGATATAATCCTACCTGTTGTATTTCTAAATGAGTTGATAATAATTGATAATTATGGCATTGAGGCACGCTCAGCTTTCGCAATTCCTGTGGTACGGCTTCACAGGGGCAGTCGTCTACTTCGGAATCACCGCGTACAAGCCCAGATACTTCTTCACCTTCGCCAACGTGCAACGCATATGATCACGTGATCCATAAACAATATCATCTCAACATTCGTCTTTAGCATTGCTGAGAGGAAGGAATTGTAACTGGATTAGGGATTGGAAGGAAATTAATGCAGGAATGGGGAATGTATTAATGAATGGGTTGAGGAAGGTTGTCATGAGGATATGTGGATGACTGTTTGGAAGTAATGACAAATGGATGATATATGTGATGATAAGTCATGCATGATGTTGTTGGCGAATCATTCAATAAATGGATGGCGCTTTGACTCTATGGATGGATCCTCCGTGGTCGGTCAGCACAAGGATCGAGAATTCCTGAATATCCTTCACATCGAGAGCGTATCTGAATGTCGATGCCACATCAGTATAGCCATCTCTTGCGAACTTGTCTCCCTTGGAACCCCTTGAGTACACTTTGCAATAGCTCGTCGAGCATTTCTTTCCATTGTAGAACACTTTCAAGGTGCCTATATAAGCTGCAAAGTACCTTAGCGTTCGTTGATCTTCACCTTCACGTCGGGATTGCTCCAGAAGAAACTGCTCACCTTGTTGAGGCGGTATTGGCTTTCTGCTCGTAGATCTCCACGAAGATGTTCTTGAGGTGGGCGAAGGTTTTCCTTTCCAGTTTTTCCACCTTGAATTCTGGCCCCTAGAAAGTGGCAGTCCACGTGGGCTTGATGGCCGAGAATTGGGCCAACTCAGAGAAGGGGAATTCGGAGAAGTAGAGCTCGATATCGATGGAGTAGATATTGACGACCACTTTGACCTGAGCTGGTCGGTTGATCTTGACTTCGCTGCCCGAGTTCACGACGCTGGTGAAAGGCCACCTCTTCGGCCTTGGTGCTGTCCTCGCTCTCCTCCTCTTCTGACTTGTTGAGGGTGTTGTAGACATCCACGAAGAGCTTGCGCCAAGAGATAACGGGATACTCGCGATACTGCTCCGATATCTTCCTAGCTATTGAGTAATCGGAGGATGCGCCCTCGTACATGTCCAGGAAGCAATCGATATAGTCATACTGGATTTGAATTGATTTCTGTCTTAAGGCGTAACAGTCCTGTATACTGTCTTGGCGTCGGCGATGCGGTCCTGGAGGAGAAGGTAGTAGATGAGGGTCAGGCTGAAGTGAGGCTGGCGGGTGGTTGAGGTGAAGATGCCGGTGAAGAGGAACCTAGCATAGTTCTATCTGAACTATTTCACCCTGATGGTGGACTTGTTCTCGTCAGCGAACTTGTGAGCACGGCGAGAGTAGTAGGGATAGTATTCGAAGATGGGCAAAGTAAGCACGGCCTCGCCTAGCTGCGGTCCATTGTTGAGGAACTCCTTGACAAGCTCGAAATCGTTGTGGAAGACACTGAAGCTCCAGACGGTGCGATCGTAGAAGTTTCTTTCCTTCAAGATGGCGATGACCTTGTTGAAGAAGTCCCTATCCTTGAGCTTCCAGAGGATGAGGCCGAAGCTGAAGACGTTGGGGTCGAATATGTTCTTGCTGCTGATGAAGGAAAGGATGTCGTCGTCGCTGCCTGATCGCAGGATGTTGTCCAGGGTCTACAACTTGCCGATTACTTCCTTCCGCGAGACCACTAGTGGCGGAATCTATGCGGATTTTGCGATGATTGCCTTGCCCCTGCTGGCGTTGGCGGGTAAAAGCGTAGGTTCCTTCTTCGGGGAAGTAGAAAACACGCTCGAAGGACTTTGTATTGTAGGCGGGCAGAGAAACATTGATAATTTGGGTTTGCTAGTGGTTCAGTAGTGGAATGGCGCCCTCAGGAATATCCATCAGTAGCTGGATCTCCAAGTTGGATCCTGAGATGTTGGTGAGAAGGGTCTGGACAGTGTATGGCTTTTGAATCAAGAAGTTCTCCACTTATTTTTCGATTTGCGCTCCTTCCTCATCGATTCTGTAGCGATTCTTAGGGTCAAAGAAGCGTTGATTCAGGACCACATTCTTAGACTCCTCGAAGGCAAGCGATTTCACCTCTCTCACAAAGACCAAGAAGGAGTTTTTGGCAGTGATGAGGTAGCCATTTTAGTGGTTGGACAACTAGTAGTCGGCTTGGGATCGTTGGAAAGCACGGAGCAGGCAAGCACGAACTCCACTTGCTGGCTGAGGTCGGAGAACTTATCAGAGAGGAAAGTGGCGGCTGTGTTTCCCGATGCGAAGTGGCGAGCCAGCTATGCCCAGAATCTTGATGGCGGGATCAGCGAAGAGGACTGTTCAGGGTATGTGAGGCCGGAATAAGTGGTCTCTGTGTATTCCTTTGTCTTCTCTGTCTCTTTGAATCCAGGCTTGTACGACTATTTCGCCTATGCGATCATCTCAGCCTCATCACACCTCTAAATCGCGCATGAGGTAAAGTCGCAATCCATCATCATCATCTACATTTGAGGCTGGTAGGATGGCATGGCAAAAGACGAAGGCTGGGGAGGTGGTGGTGGTGGAGCACCGTAAAGAGCGAATCCGCCTGAAGCACCTCCAAAACCAAATCCTGGGGGAAGCGAAGCAGGAGCTGGTGGAGCAGATTGTTCCTTTTTGGCATTTAGGACTGTCTAGAAGAACTGCTTGAATTCTTCATTTGATTTCTTGTGTTTTTAAGTGGAAGCTCAAGAGACTGGCCAAGTTGTCGGCCTATTTTGTCCTTCCAAACCTTCTCAATTTTTAAACAAGAATGGCTCTTTCGAAGTGATTGAGTCCGTTGAGCTTGTAGGTCCTGCTCCAGTTCACAAGTTCTTCCTCATCGTTGAGGAGATAGTGATCGATGAAGGTTTTTCTGAGTTTGTTGCTGATGAAAGGATGGACGACTTTCTTGAAGAAGGCCGGATCGTTGCGGTAGATGAAGAAATTGAGCTAATGGCAGAGCTCCTTGTCGTAGACTTACAGCTTCTTCTCTTCGGTGTAGTTGCTCCATGAGGTGATCCATTCGGGCAAAGTGACGTTGACGATCTTGGCGTATTAGACGATGTTGGAGAGGGCGACAGTAGTCCAGGTACTGCTCCTGCTGATCTCCTTCTGCTCTCCCTTGTGCACTTGGTAGATTTATCTCGACATGGTCCAGCCAGTCTTCTTGCTCTCGTCCTTGAGGGCGGAGTGCGTCAGCTTCAGTCGTTACACCTTGCCTCCAGGCAGCGAGTATTATCTCTTGATGGTGGTCTCGCCTGAGATGAGGTAGACGGAGAGTTGGCTGTATCCCTTGGGGACGCGAATGGATTATATCTTTTGAGATTGGCTGAGAGGTGGCCGACCCTGTAGAGGAAGTTGTTGTGGGAGTTGAGGTTTCTATTGAGAGTCACTGATGAAGGGTAGGCTGCAGAGCCAAGTCTATAGTTTTAGTTACTGTAGTCGCACATCTCGTGCATCATCCTTTCTGCAGGCGCATTTCGCCATTTTCCAAAGACCATACTCCTCTTTTTCGAACCTGCCTTCACCCTGCAGCTGCTCCTCCTTCTCAGAAGTCGCCCTCACCTCGATTCTCTTGAGGAAGATGTGAGGCTTTTCTAGGTTGTTGCCATTGTGACGTCTTGGTTCTTTCTGTTGAGGACGTAGGCAGTCTCATCGGAGAGCCTTTTGTTGCTGAAGTAGGCGCTTTCCCTGAATTGGATCTGGTCGATATCAGGACGGGGGCAATAGACTCTACTTTCGCAGTTGATCACGTTGGGAATTTCGGAATCGATGTAATTTTTAGCAAAGATGTGCACTCTTAGGTCTGAAGGTAAGTGCTCAGCAGCGGAAAGGACGTCAATCGAGTATTCAACAGTATCTTACTTGACTGCTGCTTGGATATCACCCAAACTGAGCAAATTTTAAGGCTTATGGTTGAGATTGTATGCCAATTTGTTCTCAGTGATGATCTTACCCCGATCCACTCTTTCCTCGAATGACTTCAAAGTCGATTGCTCTATTGAATCTCAGTAAAATGAGTGTATATTTTCCAACTTACAGCTTCTAAAGGGTTAGCTTCTCCTTGGTCAGCTTGACATCAGATAGTCTGTTATAGTGCAGGTCAAGAGTTTCATGCTGCTTTTCAAAGATTATATCATTTTGGAGCTACAATTAGCAAGGAAGAGGCAAAGAATAGCTGTCGCCTTCCTTTAGGTATACCTTATAAGTGTTGTAGCTGCTTGCGTTGCCGCCGTATGAGATGGCTTCGCTGAAGTTGTTGAGACGCCAGGTACGGACTGAAGTGAAAGAGTTTTGAGTGACTTTGATAGTCAATTTTACCACTTGCTGCAACTTACCTAGTTCAGTTCTCCATTCTCATCGCTGGTCAAATCCTTGGCGAAGGAGAAATTGATTCCAATGTTCATATGAGATTGCTACTCCAGCATTGGCGATACTCTCTCCATTTTGCCTCTAATCTTGAGTGTATATTCAGCTTCGAAGTTCTTTTCCAGGTAAAGATCAATAAAATTCTCATTTCCTTCTTCTAGATCGATTGCCACATTGGTTGAGTGGCTAATCTTAGTGATTGTCTTGTTGATAAGCTCAATTTCTCCATTGATGGCAAGAGCAAGAGCCTTGATGTAAGCTTCACAGGGAATTCAACAACATAATCTTCGTTGTCCTTAAATACCACGTTTTCGATGACTTGGGTAGAGGAAATGTTCAAATTGTTCACTGATGAGATAGTGATTGATACCTTTTGCAGGCGGGATAGTGAGGTCGGTTTTTCGTTCAGGTTGAGAGTGGGATGGAGGATGATTTTTGCCTTATTGCCAACGATGAAAGATTCGCTGTGGTAGAGATAGTCGCAGTTGAACCGGAATTGCTCACTGTTGATTATCACTGATAATTTTCAGCGTAGTTGTTGTAGACAGCTATGATCTCTTCGCTTCCTTGCGGCCGTAGGGGATCAGATAGGTATTTTTCACTTCTATTCTCTTGCTATCACGCCAGATGACCAATTCCTTAATCTGCTGTCCTTCGCCATCGAAGAAGGAAAGCTCATGTCCGACAGGAGTGGGTTTGTTTTGGAGTATTATTTTGCCTTTGCGGACGATGGCGCGACTGGTGATGCCTTCTCCCTCGAGCTAAAGGATGAACTCTCCCAATTTGCCATCCAGCTACCTGAAATATACAGATGCTTTGAATTATTCGAAGCTGTCTGCTGTCTCTTTGGTGAGGATGTCTTCCTGGAACTCAGGAACTAAGAACTTTAGATTGATGTTATCGTCGATGTTGTTCCTATTTTGCAGCAACTGCTTCTCAAGATCCACAGTGTAAATCTTCTTTGAGATTTTCTTCACATTCTTGAGTCTAATCTCCAGTTCCACCTTATCGTTGGCGCCATATATCTTCCTGTTGTTAGCCGTGAAAGAGATTTCCTTTCTTTCCTTTATGGCGTTAAGTTCGTCAGAAGTGAAGATGTCGTGAATGTTGGTCATCTCCTTTTGAAGGCCTAGCGCAAGTCTCACTTTTGCTTGCTATTTCACCAAGAATTTCCGACTTAGATAGCGGGCCAACGCCTATAGGGTATCGTTGTTGTTGGCCTTGAAGAGACTGGTGATTGTGCGGTTGATCAGAGTTGATTGATCCACTCGGGAAGACTCGAGGAAGGAAAGAGTGGTATAGCTGCGGTTGAGGTACTTGTTGCGACCGTACTCTTCCTTCTTTGCTGCTTTGAAATTGGCTTACAAGTTTTAGTAGTTGAAGGACTTGAGGTTCTCGAGGTAGTCGATAAAAAGATGGATGTCTGAGTTGACGTTGGCTTCATCGATGAGCAAGATCTCTTCAGTGAGTTTTTCAATCAAATTTCCATAGAAATCCTTTCCCGATCCTCTCAGCTCATTCAATGCAGCTCACAGAGATCCCGTTTCTCGGTTCTTTAATCTTGCGTCAGGGTGGCAATTTCTTTGAACTTCAAAAACTTCTCCTCGTATTTGAGTCTGAACAGCTGGAGATGGTATTCGTAGCTTTCGAACATTTGGGCCTGCGCTTCTTGAGTGCCTCCAGCTGGTCGAAACTGAACATGCCGAAGAAATCAGAAGGCAGTTCCTCTTCTTCGGAGGTACGTTTCTCCTCTGCAACTTTGGTCAGCATCCTGCTGATGAGTTCGGCTGTCGCTTCTGGGTCCAGAGATCGTAAGATTGCCTGCTTGCTGAAGAGATACTGAATCTCTGTTTCCTTGAGGTTGACCAGCCGATCAACGGGAAGGTTCTTGAGACCATAGTTGGATAGTTTTTGGAAATTGTTCACGTTTTCATTGAGGGCCTTGACGACCACTGCTTGAACCGTTGCCTATGATTCGAACTTGGGAGCCGGTGCTTTCTCTGCCTCTTGGCCAGTCTCTCCGCCCTTGGCCACTTGGTCACCGATTTCAGCAGGTTTGGGGAAATCGAAGTGCAGTCCCAGGCTCAATTCCTTTACTCTGGCGATGGTCTTGGCTTTTTCTTCCTCGGTTGTCACTCTCTCCAGTTCTCTGTACAATTTGGAGTTGAAGAGTAGTTCCCTATCGCTTCCGTTCAATCTGAACTCCTTGACCAATTCTCTCTCTTCTTCTGAGATGGATTGAGTAGGAAATCGAAGAGCTTTCTTTCCTGGGGAGGGCGAGTTGCGTCCTGAGGAATTCTTAGCGGTCCTGTGCGAAGAGGTACTGCTCGAGGAGGGCGAGATTGTTTTGGATGAAGGTGGGTAGGTCCATGCAACGTATCTTAGAGATAAAATATTAGAGAATTAAGTACAGAGTAAGTATATAATCATCGTGTAGCATTATAGAATCGGAATTAGTAAGTCTAGAGAGAGATACGGAAAGGAGGAATGGGGGAAAGGATATGGGATCGGGGATGGAAGATGCGATGGGAAAATAGGGGTGGATGATGGTTAATCGAATTTAGGTGATCAAGTTTTTGTGGAATTTAGAGAAGAAGTGATGATATCTTCCATCATATATCTTCACAACCATTGCTAACTGTCCTGTTATATGCAATAATTATTGTTTTCATCATATTCTGCTTCTTCTTCCATCGATCCTTCTGTTCATCATGATCATATTTTGATTATAAGCCCACATTTCGCTTGCATTTCGACAATACTTTACTACAGTCTAATCAAACTTTCCAAATTCACGCACATATGTCCCTCAAGTCATCACATATCATAAAGAACAGTCAAGAAGCAATCGAATCCATCGATAAAACTATCATAAATCGCTAGCATTCCCCCAACCTTCATCAATCCAACAGATCGTTTCGTATATTTTTTTATTGCGACTGTATACGTTCGAACTTTTTCCCCAAAGGTATTATATTAATTTTATTTGATATTCTTTTTCAAATCCCAAATTGGCAAGTCCAATTATAATTTCTATTAGAAAACTTGTCCTCCTCTCATGACGGCACGCCTTCAAAGCTTCCCTCCCTTCAGCTCCTCCCACTCCATCGCCAGTGGCAGAGTTTTGCCCGGCTAGGAATCCCCGCTTGCCAAGCCATCCTCCTACCCATCATCCAAGGATGCATCCAGCTCCAAAACCCTAGCCAGTGAGAACGAAATCACCGTCGATTCTTACGATAACTACCTGGACGTTCTCGGGGAGGAGTACTGCAGCGAGCGCTGTGTGATAACCGACCGGTTCATCCCCACGCGAAAGCAGCTAAAAGTGGACCACATCGTCAAGGAATACTAAAACAAGCCCACCAACGAGAACACGGCGCCCACTCCTGTGGACCCGTGCACGCTGTCCCTCTCGGACATCTACAAGAAGTGCATCATGAATGAGCCAAAACGCACCATCAGGTCCGATAACCCCATCGAGTACTTCCAGAACAACAATCTCTTCAAATTCAACAACCAGGATCCGCTCACGCCCAATTTGCCATTCCAGGAAGGACTCAAAGGCATGGATTTCACCGATTAACTTGTCACCTCGATCAAGGCCAAGAGAAAAATTGGGAAAATGCCTTTCAAGGTGCTTGATGCTCCGCCTCCAGACGACTTCTACCTGAACCTCATCGACTGGTCTCAGCAAAACTTCCTCGCAGTTGGTCTCGCCTCCAACGTCTACCTCTGGAACGGCGACAACTCAAAGGTGACGAAGCTATGCGATTTGGGCCTATCAGACACAGTTACATCAGTCGGTGGGCGGCAAAGGGGCCCTCCTTCTGTCTGGGGACCAACAACGGAGAAGTACACCTGTGGGACGTCAACAAGGTGAAGCGGGTGAGGGTGATGCACGGCCACTCCAACCGCGTCGGCTCCATCTCCTGGAGCTCCTCCCTCCTCAGCACTGGCTCCAGGGACAAGACCATCCTCCACAGAGACGTCAGGTGCGGCTCTGCCTTCGTGGGGAAGCTGGTCGGCCATCGGCAGGAAGTGTGTGGCTGAAGTGGTCCCCAGACGAACAGCAGCTCTGCTCAGGAGGCAATGACAACAAACTCATGATCTGGAACGCACGCTCCTCCTCTCCCATCCTCAAGTTCTCAGACCACATCGCAGCGGTAAAGGCAGTGGCCTGGTCTCCCACCAGCACGGACTCTTGGCATCCGGCGGAGGAACAGCAGACCGCAACATCCGCTTCAGAAACACCCTCACCGGATAGACTCTCCGATCGATCGACACTGGCTCCCAGGTCTGCAACCTCATCTTCGGGAAAACGATCAACTAGCTTGTCTCCACGCACGGTTACTCCTTCAACGAAATCAACATTTGGAAATACCCCAAGATGGAGAAGGTATCGACGTTGATGGGCCACACCATGAGAGTGCTCTACCTGACCATGTCCCCGATGGCAGCACTATCGTCACTGGCGCCGGAGATGAAACGCTGAGGTTTTGGAACGTGTTCCCGAGCTCAAGAATAGACCCGCCATGGGAAGTCAGCTCACTCCTGAAACCATCCTCCTCCGTTGATATTACTTTACTTACTATTTCTACATATACTTTATGATGCATACATAACTAATATACTTATATTATTATTATACTACTTTCCCATCCCATCCAAACAACCCACCATCTCATTTCCCTACCGCTCATTGGCAATCTTTATATTAATTCCTATCTAGCATAACCTTCAAGTGACAAACGATCATCCTCAGTAATAGTCGTTGACCAGTATCTCCTAAATCCTCCTCAGTTGTGCCACCTCGAATATGTTGAGCATGGTCTCCAGTTCTTCCAGATGCTTCACCTCCATGCCCACTTTCGCCGTTATCTTCTCCAGGAACTTCTCCAGGCCCTTGTAGACCTTGTACCTGCCCCCGCAGATCAGGATGCGAATCTTCAGCTGGGACAGCTCGGGGAAGAAGTTTAGCTAAGGGTTGGAGCTGAGGTAGAGCCAGTAGTCGAAGAGGGCGCTCTGCACTTACACCCACAGCGTCTCCCTATCCTTCTTGTAGACCTTCAGGCGGTCCAAATGCGTATACTCCACGTATTTTTCTCCCAGATAGTTGAAGTAGTTCCAGTACCACATGCCCAGTTCGAGGTGGAACTCGATTTCGCCCATCTTCTCGTTGCCGTAGCGGGCGCAGAGCTCGTAGAAGAGGTTGATGGTGTCGATGTAGAAGCGAATATCCGATGGGATTTACTCCTGCTTTACTGTGAGGCGACTCGTGGGGACTTTCCTGTCGCGGATGGACTCCTCCAGGCTCTGGAAGACGGCTGCGAAGTATTCGATATCCGGTCTTTCCTTCGCGCTCTGGAAGAAGTATTGGAACTGTTCGAGGATGGGCTCGGGGGTGACGAGGACCTTGTTTCTGATGGATTCGCATTCCTCCCTCCTCATGCCCGCATCCTCCAGCCTGCCCAGCAGTCTCTACACGGTGAAGCCTGGGGTGAGGGCGGCGATGTTCTCCCTCATCTCCCGGTAGACCTGCCTCACCGAGGTCGGTTCCTTGCTGTAGTAGAAGGGATGGATGCGGAAATAGGCCTCGAAGAGGGACACTCCCAAGCTCCACACATCGATCTTTTGGTCGTACTTGCACTCCTCCTCCTCCAGCATCTCGGGAGGCAGGTAGAGTGGCGTGCCTATCCTCTCCTCGCCCTGTTCCCCTGTTGCAGGCTGCCGAAGTCGGTGATCTTGTAGGTGCGTTCCACGCATATTATGTTCTCGGGTTTGACGTCCCGGTGGATCAAATTTTTGGAGTGGATTGCAGTGAGTCCTTTGGTGACGTCCAGTGCGATGTCGATGAACTCGTTCAGCGGCAGGTGTTCCTCCATCGTCATCCTGTTGCGTAGCGAGCAGGTGCCCAATTAGAATACGATGAACATTTTCTTGTTTTGCTATCTGTATAGTTGGTGGGTTACTTGTGGGCGATGAGTTGTATGATGTGAGGGTTGCCGGCGAACCTTTCCTGCATTTTGATTTCCTGGTCGACCATGCTTCTGATGTTGGGGTACCTTCCGTATTCTTTGATGACTTGAGGGCGTACTTCCTGCTGAGTTTGTCCTTGACGACGAAGACGTGTCCGACTCCGCCCTCTCCGATTTCTCCGCAGATCTGGTAGAGTACTCCTTCGATCTATATTTACTCTTACAGCATAATGAATGCGGATGGAAAAATGGGAAGGGAAATAGGCAGATGGATATGAAATGGGAGCATAGTAGATTTGGAGCGGTGGAGGAGAGGATAATGGATTTGGAAGTTAGGAGCAAATATGACAGTAACATAAGAAACGACAGTAACATCCTTCCGCTTTCCAACCAATTTCCTTCACTGCTTGTATGTTTTTCTGCTTGTCCTCTGGGTATAGAATAATGGAACATTTCAAAAATCCAGTGATGAGATATAAAATGGAAGTTTTTCCAAATGGAATATAATTACATCCGTATTCCATCACTACCAGCATGGTCAAATTTGCAACCATCGCCCTCGGGGCACTCCTAGCCTGCTCCGCACACTCAGCCATCATCGCAGACATCGCAGTACCAGTCCTCACCACCATGCTGCCAACTGCGCACCATCGCCATCACCCGCACCCGTTCCCGCTCCTCCTTCCCACCCCCACCCACTCCGGCTCCAGTCACCAACAACAACGTTGTCTACGGTGCCAATAACAACCTGGTCGGCAACGTCAACACCTTGGTCGGCTCCCAGAACACAGTCAAAGGCTTTAACAACAAGGTCTTCGGGAATGCCAACTTGAACCTGGGCAGCTACAGCACAGTAGTGGGCTCCAACAACGCCCTCCAGGGCAACTACAACTAGTCCAGGGAAACTTGAACACTTTGGTCGGCTCGGTCAATACTGTGGTCGGCAGCGCCAACGGAATCCAAGGCGACTACAACGCCGTACAGGGCAATCTGAACAATTTGATCGGCTCTGGCAACCAGGTCAATGGCAGTGCCAACACTCTGGTCGGTGACCTCAACAAGATCGCAAATGGCAATTTGAACACAATCGTGGGAGGACAGAACGTAGTCAAAACGGAGACCTTAACTCCATCCTCGGTTCTGCCAACTTCGTCCAGGGAAGCGTCAACCTGGTCAAAGGCAACTCAAACACCCTCGCTGGTAACTTAACACAGTGGGAGGATCTAGTAACTCCGTCGCTGGCTCAGGAATGGCGTTGCTGGCAATAAAAACAACGTAGTCGGAAACTCCAACGGCGTCGTTGGATCATTAAACAATTTGAACGGAAATAACAACCAGTGCAAGGCAACCAGAACGCTCTCCAGGGCAGCAACAACGTCCTCGCTGGCAATTTGAACACAGTCCTTGGAAATACCAACCAGGTGCTCGGCCATTCCAATACCGCCATCGGCAGTCAGAACAGCATCTTCGGCAATCTCAACTCAGTCTTGGGTAACTCCAATACCGCATCCGGTTTGGCCAACACGATAGTCGGTTCTTCCAACTTGGCTGCTGGAAACGGCAATTCCCAAGTGGGCAACTCCAACGTAGCCGTCGGTAACTCTAATTCCCAGTTCGGAAACGGTAACACTGCCATCGGTTGCGCCAATACAGCGATTGGAAGCGGAAACACCCAGATCGGTTCAGGCAACTTGGCCTACGGAAACAGTAACAACATCCAGGGAACGGTGAACACAGTGGTCGGCAACAGCAACTTGGCAGTGGGCAACGGCAATACCATCCTAGGTAATACTAACACTGTCGGCGGAAATACCAACTTCGTCTCAGGAGTCTCCAACACAGTCCTCGGAAACAGCAACCTGGCAACTGGAAACTCCAACTTCATCAGTGGAAGTTCCAACGCAGTCAATGGAGTTTCGAACGGGGTGATCGGAAGTGGAAATTTGGTGATTGGAAGTTCCAACAACATCGTGAGCACCTCTGCTTGTGACGTTCCGCCTCCTCCTCTGCGGCCTCCCAGACCAGTCCCCGCTATCATCAAGTGTTGATTATATTCGTCCTAATAATTAACTATGCTTACTTATTATATTTTCCTTGTAGAAGATCGCATAGGGTGAATAATAGTGAAATTATCATATCTTAATAAAGATATTAGGGGTTGGGGTTGGGGTTGGGGTTGGGGTTGGTGGGGTTGGGGTTGGGGTTGGGGTTGGGGTTGGGGTTGGGGTTGGGGTTGGGGTTGGG
>NW_022204571.1:0-21871 GCF_008831285.2 Nymphaea colorata | reverse complement strand
CATTAAATTACAAGTGAAACACATTAGGTTAACTATATGACACCAAATGAATCACTTGTTAAGGACATCCGTATTAAGAATCATTATAAATGTAACAACTAGTGAACACATTAGGTAAACCATAAGACACCAAATGAATCACTCGAATCTCAATTCATTTTCATACAAACTTGTGATTTCGATCTACTAAATCATTTAATATAGATGTAACAACAAGTTAAAGACATTCAATGAAGCATGCATGATCATATGAATCATTTAAATCTCACTTGTATTGGTACGGATGCGTGATTTCAATCCTTTACATTGTTCACTATAGATGTAACAACAAATTCAACTCATCGACTAATTACACGCATTCAACGTAATGCATAGATCCCATTTGTATCATATGAACTTGCGATTTCAATCATTTAAATCATTCATTATAGATGTAATAACAAGTGAAATACACTAGATTAACTGTAAGGGACCAACTTAATGACCTGACTCTCATTCATTTCCAAACGAACTTCTTATTTTAAGCCACTAAGTCATTCTATACGTATGCAACAATGGCTACGTACACTCAATTAAATATATTGATCAAATATATGTAATTACAAGTGAAAATGAATCATTTAATCTCTCAATTAATATATGTGATCAATATATGTAATACAAGTGAACATATTAGGTTACCTACAAGACACAAATGATTCACTCAATCTCATTCATTTCCATACAAACTATGATTTCAATATACTAAATCATTTAATATAGACGTAACAACGAGTTAAGCACATTCAATTAAGTATGCGTGATCAAATGAATCACTTAAATCTCACTCGTATTGAGACGAGTGATTTAGTGGCGTATGGATACAAATGAATGAGATGTAACAACATGTTCAACTTATGAACAAACTACAAGGGATCAAACTAAACTAATCCATAGGTCTCCTTTACATCCATATAAACTTGTGAGTTTTTATCGTTTAAATCGTTGATCATAGATGTCATAACGAGTGAAACACATTAGGTTAATTATAAGACACCAAATGAATCACTCAAATCTCATTTAGTTTCACACAAACTTGTGATTTGAATTCACTTAATCTAGCAATATGGATGTAACAACAAGTTAAGCACATTCAATTAAGTATGTCTGATCATTTGAATCACTTAAATCGCACTTGTATTGACACGAACTTGTGATTTCAATCATTTAGATCGTGCACTATAGTTGTAACAACAATTCACTCATCGGACTAACTACACGCGTTTGTATCCACATGAACATGTGATTTCAATCATTTAAATCATTCATTATATATGTATGCCAAACGAACTTCTGGTATCAAAGCACTAGGTCATTCTATACGTAAGTAAGAAATGGTCACGCACATTCAATTAAATACAAGTGTCAATTATATGTAATAACAAGTGAAAATGAATCACTTAATCTCTCTATTAAATATAAGTGATCAAATATATGTAATAACAAGTGAAACACATTAGGTTACTTACAAGACACCAAATGAAGCACTCCAATATCATTCATTTTCATACAAACCTATGATTTTAATCTACTAAATCATTTAATATAGACGTAACAACAAGTTAAGCACATTCAATTACGTATGTGTGATAAAATGAATCACTTAAATCCCACTCGTATTGATACGAACTTGTGATTCAATTCCTTACATCGATCATCATAGATGTAAGAACTAGTTCAACTTATTGAACTAACTACAAGGATCAAACTAATGCATAGGTCTCCTTTATATCCATATAAACTTGTAAGTTTTAATCATTTAAATCATTGATCAAAGATGTAATAACAAGTGAAACACAATAGGTTCACTACAAGACACCTAATGAATCACTCGAATCTGATTCATTTTCGCACAAACTTGTGATTTCAATCTACTAAATCATTTATTATAGACATAACAACAAGTTAAACACATTCAATTAAGTATGCATGATTATATGAATCACTTAAATCTCACTTGTATTCGTACGAACATGTGATTTCAATACTTTAGAACGTTCCCTATGATGTAACAACAAATTCAACTCATCGGACTAACTACAGTGTACAAATATAGTGACTTCAACCATTTGTATCCATATAAACTTGTGATTTCAACCATTTAAATCATTCATTATAGATGTAATAACAAGTGAAATACATTAGATTAACTATAAGGGACCAATATAGTGACTTGACTCTCATTCATTTCCAAACGGACTTATTTTTTCAAGCCACTAAGTCATTCTATACGTATGTAACAAATGGTTACGCACATTCAATTAAATATAAGTTATCAAATGTATGTAAGAAAAGTAAAATGAATCACATAATCTCTCGATTAAACATAGGTGATCAAGTGTATGTAATAACAAGTGAAAAACATTAAGTTACCTGTAAGACACCAAATGAATCACTCGAATCCATTCATTTTCATATAAACCTATGATTTAATTTACTAAATCATTGATCATGGAAGTAACAACAGTTGAAACACGTTAGGTTAATTATAAGACACCAATGAATCACTCAAATCTCATTTATTTCGCACAAACTGGTGATTTGAATTCACTTATGATTCATTTGGTGCCCTATTGTTAACCAATTCACTTGTTGAGCACATTCAATTAAATTACAAGTGAAACACATTAGGTTAACTATATGACACCAAATGAATCACTTGTTAAGGACATCTGTATTAAGAATCATTATAAATGTAACAACTAGTGAAACACATTAGGTAAACCATAAGACACCAAATGAATCACTCGAATCTCATTCATTTTCATACAAACTTGTGATTTCGATCTACTAAATCATTTAATATAGATGTAACAACAAGTAAACACATTCAATTAAGCATGCATGATCATATGAATCATTTAAATCTCACTTGTATTGGTACGGATGCGTGATTTCAATCCTTTACATCGTTCACTATAGATGTAACAACAAATTCAACTCATCGGACTAATTACACGCATTCAACGTAATGCATAGATCCCATTTGTATCCATATGAACTTGCGATTTCAATCATTTAAATCATTCATTATAGATGTAATAACAAGTGAAATACACTAGATTAACTGTAAGGGACCAACTTAATGACCTGACTCTCATTCATTTCCAAACGAACTTCTTATTTCAAGCCACTAAGTCATTCTATACGTATGTAACAAATGGCTACGTACACTCAATTAAATATATTGATCAAATATATGTAATAACAAGTGAAAATGAATCATTTAATCTCTCAATTAAATATATGTGATCAAATATATGTAATAACAAGTGAAACATATTAGGTTACCTACAAGACACCAAATGATTCACTCAATCTCATTCATTTCCATACAAACTATGATTTCAATATACTAAATCATTTAATATAGACGTAACAACGAGTTAAGCACATTCAATTAAGTATGCGTGATCAAATGAATCACTTAAATCTCACTCGTATTGAGACGAGTGATTTAGTGTGCGTATGGATACAAATGAATGAGATGTAACAACATGTTCAACTTATTAACAAACTACAAGGGATCAAACTAAACTAATCCATAGGTCTCCTTTACATCCATATAAACTTGTGAGTTTTTATCGTTTAAATCGTTGATCATAGATGTCATAACGAGTGAAACACATTAGGTTAATTATAAGACACCAAATGAATCACTCAATCTCATTTAGTTTCACACAAACTTGTGATTTGAATTCACTTAATCTAGCAATATGGATGTAACAACAAGTTAAGCACATTCAATTAAGTATGTGTGATCATTTGAATCACTTAAATCGCACTTGTATTGATACGAACTTGTGATTTCAATCATTTAGATCGTGCACTATAGTTGTAACAATAAATTCAACTCATCGGACTAACTACACGCGTTTGTATCCACATGAACATGTGATTTCAATCATTTAAATCATTCATTATATATGTATGCCAAACGAACTTCTGGTATCAAAGCCACTAGGTCATTTATACGTAAGTAAGAAATGGTCACGCACATTCAATTAAATACAAGTGTCAATTATATGTAATAACAAGTGAAAATGAATCACTTAATCTCTCAATTAAATATAAGTGATCAAATATATGTAATAACAAGTGAAACACATTAGGTTACTTACAAGACACCAAATGAAGCACTCCAATATCATTCATTTTCATACAAACCTATGATTTTAATCTACTAAATCATTTAATATAGACTAACAACAAGTTAAGCACATTCAATTACGTATGTGTGATAAAATGAATCACTTAAATCCACTCGTATTGATACGAACTTGTGATTTCAATTCCTTACATCGATCATCATAGATGTAAGAACTAGTTCAACTTATTAACTAACTAAAGGGATCAAACTAATGCATAGGTCTCCTTTATATCCATATAAACTTGTAAGTTTTAATCATTTAAATCATTGATCAAGATGTAATAACAAGTGAAACACAATAGGTTAACTACAAGACACCTAATGAATCACTCGAATCTGATTCATTTTCGCACAAACTTGTGATTTCAATCTACTAAATCATTTATTATAGACGTAACAACAAGTTAAACACATTTAATTAAGTATGCATGATCATATGAATCACTTAAATCTCACTTGTATTCGTACGAACATGTGATTTCAATACTTTAGAACGTTCCCTATAGATGTAACAACAAATTCAACTCATCGGACTAACTACACGTGTACAAATATAGTAACTTCAACCATTTGTATCCATATAAACTTGTGATTTCAACCATTTAAATCATTCATTATAGATGTAATAACAAGTGAAATACATTAGATTAACTATAAGGGACCAATATAGTGACTTGACTCTCATTCATTTCCAAACGGACTTATTTTTTCAAGCCACTAAGTCATTCTATACGTATGTAACAAATGGTTACGCACATTCAATTAAATATAAGTTATCAAATGTATGTAAGAACAAGTAAAAATGAATCACATAATCTCTCGATTAAACATAAGTGATCAAATGTATGTAATAACAAGTGAAAAACATTAAGTTACCTGTAAGACACCAAATGAATCACTCGAATCCCATTCATTTTCATATAAACCTATGATTTGAATTTACTAAATCATTTAATATAAACGTAACAACAAGTTAAGTACATTCAATTAAATATGCGTGATCAATTGAATCACTTAAATCCCACTCGTATTGATGTGAACTTGTGCATCGATCACTATAGATGTAACAACATGTTCAACTTATCGTACAAACTAGAAAGGATCAAACTAATGCATAGGTCTCCTTTATATCCATATAAAGTTGTGAGTTTTAATTATTTAAATCATTGATCATGGATGTAATAACATGTGAAACACGTTAGGTTAACTATAAGACACCAAATGAATCACTCGAATCACATTCATTTTCATACAAACTTGTGATTTCAGTTCACTTAATCAAGCAACATGGATGTAACAATAAGTTAAGTACATTCAATTATGTATGTGTGATCATTTGAATCACTTAAATCGCACTTGTATTGATATGAACTTGTAATTTCAATCCTTTAGATCGTGCACAATAGTCGTACCAATACGAGTCAGATTTAAGTGATTCATATCATCACGCATACTTTATTGAATGTACTTGACTTATTGCTATATCCATGTTAAATGATTTAGTAGATTGAAATCACAGGCTTGCATGAAAATGAATGAGATTTGAGTGATTCATTTGGTGCCCTATTGTTAACCTAATTCACTTGTTGAGCACATTCAATTAAATTACAAGTGAAACACATTAGGTTAACTATATGACACCAAATGAATCACTTGTTAAGGACATCCGTATTAAGAATCATTATAGATGTAACAACTAGTGAAACACATTAGGTAAACCATAAGACACCAAATGAATCACTCGAATCTCATTCATTTTCATACGAACTTGTGATTTCGATCTACTAAATCATTTAATATAGATGTAACAACAAGTTAAACACATTCAATTAAGCATGCATGATCATATGAATCATTTAAATCTCACTTGTATTGGTACGGATGCGTGATTTCAATCCTTTACATCGTTCACTATAGATGTAACGACAAATTCAACTCATCGGACTAATTACACGCATTCAACGTAATGCATAGATCCCATTTGTATCCATATGAACTTGCGATTTAATCATTTAAATCATTCATTATAGATGTAATAACAAGTGAAATACACTAGATTAACTGTAAGGGACCAACTTAATGACCTGACTCTCATTCATTTCCAAACGAACTTCTTATTTCAAGCCACTGAGTCATTCTATACGTATGTAACAAATGGCTACGTACACTCAATTAAATATATTGATCAAATATATGTAATAACAAGTGAAAATGAATCATTTAATCTCTCAATTAAATATATGTGATCAAATATATGTAATAACAAGTGAAACATATTAGGTTACCTACAAGACACCAAATGATTCACTCAAATCTCATTCATTTCCATACAAACCTATGATTTCAATATACTAAATCATTTAATATAGACGTAACAACGAGTTAAGCACATTCAATTAAGTATGCGTAATCAAATGAATCACTTAAATTCACTCGTATTGAGACGAGTGATTTAGTGTGCGTATGGATACAAATGAATGAGATGTAACAACATGTTCAACTTATTCAACAAACTACAAGGGATCAAACTAAACTAATCCATAGGTCTCCTTTACATCCATATAAACTTGTGAGTTTTTATCGTTTAAATCGTTGATCATAGATGTCATAACGAGTGAAACACATTAGGTTAATTATAAGACACCAAATGAATCACTCAAATCTCATTTAGTTTCCCACAAACTTGTGATTTGAATTCACTTAATCTAGCAATATGGATGTAACAACAAGTTAAGCACATTCAATTAAGTATGTGTGATCATTTGAATCACTTAAATCGCACTTGTATTGATACGAACTTATGATTTCAATCATTTAGATCGTGCACTATAGTTGTAACAATAAATTCAACTCATCGGACTAACTACACGCGTTTGTATCCACATGAACATGTGATTTCAATCATTTAAATCATTCATTATATATGTATGCCAAACGAACTTCTGGTATCAAAGCCACTAGGTCATTCTATACGTAAGTAAGAAATGGTCACGCACATTCAATTAAATACAAGTTTTAAATTATATGTAATAACAAGTGAAAATGAATCACTTAATCTCTCAATTAAATATAAGTGATCAAATATATGTAATAACAAGTGAAACACATTAAGTTACTTACAAGACACCAAATGAAGCACTCCAATATCATTCATTTTATACAAACCTATGATTTTAATCTAATAAATCATTTAATATAGACGTAACAACAAGTTAAGCACATTCAATTACGTATGTGTGATAAAATGAATCACTTAAATCCCACTCGTATTGATACGAACTTGTGATTTCAATTCCTTACATCGATCACCAAAGATGTAAGAACCAGTTCAACTTATTGAACTAACTACAAGGGATCAAACTAATGCATAAGTCTCCTTTATATCCATACAAACTTGTAAGTTTTAATCATTTAAATCATTGATCAAAGATGTAATAACAAGTGAAACACAATAGGTTATCTACAAGACACCAAATGAATCACTCGAATCTCATTCATTTTCGCACAAACTTGTGATTTCAATTACTAAATCATTTATTATAGACGTAACAACAAGTTAAACACATTCAATTAAGTATGCATGATTATATGAATCACTTAAATCTCACTTGTATTCGTACGAACATGTGATTTCAATCCTTTAGAACGTTCCCTATAGATGTAACAACAAATTCAACTCATCGGACTAACAACACGTGTACAAATATAGTGACTTCAACCATTTATATACATATAAACTGTGATTTCAACCATTTAAATCATTCATTATAGGTGTAATAACAAGTCAAATACATTAGATTAACTATAAGGGACCAATATAGTGACTTAACTCTCATTCATTTCCAAACGGACTTCTTTTTTCAAGCCACTAAGTCATTCTATACGTATGTAACAAATGGTTACGCACATTCAATTAAATATAAGTTATCAAATGTATGTAAGAACAAGTAAAAATGAATCACATAATCTCTCGATTAAACATAAGTGATCAAATGTATGTACTAACAAGTGAAACACATGAAGTTACCTGTAAGACACCGAATGAATCACTCGAATCCCATTCATTTTCAAATAAACCTTATGATTTGAATTTACTAAATCATTTAATATAAACGTAACAACAAGTTAAGTACATTCAATTAAATATGCGTGATCAATTGAATCACTTAAATCCCACTCGTATTGATGTGAACTTGTGCATCGATCACTATGGATGTAACAACATGTTCAACTTATCGTACAACTAGAAAAGATCAAACTAATGCATAAGTCTCCTTTATATCCATATAAACTTGTGAGTTTTAACTATTTAAATCATTGATCATAGATGTAATAACATGTGAAACACGTTAGGTTAACTATAAGACACCAAATGAATCACTCGAATCACATTCATTTTCATACAAACTTGTGATTTCAGTTCACTTAATCAAACAACATGGATGTAACAATAAGTTAAGTACATTCAATTATGTATGTGTGATCATTTGAATCACTTAAATCGCACTTGTATTGATATGAACTTGTAATTTCAATCATTTAGATCGTGCACTATAGTCGTACCAATACGAGTCAGATTTAAGTGATTCATATCATCACGCATACTTTATTGAATGTACTTGACTTATTGCTATATTCATGTTAAATGATTTAGTAGATTGAAATCACAGGCTTCCATGAAAATGAATGAGGTTTGAGTGATTCATTTGGTGCCCTAATAGTTAACCTAATTCACTTGTTAAGCACATTCAATTAAATTACAAGTGAAACATATTAGGTTAACTATATGACACCAAATGAATCACTTGTTAAGGACATCCGTATTAAGAATCATTATAAATGTAACAACTAGTGAAACACATTAGGTAAACCATAAGACACCAAATGAATCACTCGAATCTCATTCATTTTCATACAAACTTGTGATTTCGATCTACTAAATCATTTAATATAGATGTAACAACAAGTTAAACACATTCAATTAAGCATGCATGATCATATGAATTATTTAAATCTCACTTGTATTGGTACAGATGCGTGATTTCAATCCTTTACATCGTTCACTATAGATGTAACAACAAATTCAACTCATCAGACTAATTACACGCATTCAACGTAATGCATAGATCCCATTTGTATCCATATGAACTTGCGATTTCAATCATTTAAATCATTCCTTATAGATGTAATAACAAGTGAAATACACTAGATTAACTGTAAGGGACCAACTTAATGACCTGACTCTCATTCATTTCCAAACGAACTTCTTATTTCAAGCCACTAAGTCATTCTGTACGTATGTAACAAATGGCTACGTACACTAAATTAAATATATTGATCAAATATATGTAATAACAAGTGAAAATGAATTATTTAATCTCTCAATTAAATATATGTGATCAAATATATGTAATAACAAGTGAAACATATTAGGTTACCTATAAGACAACAAATGAATCACTCAAATCTCTTTTATTTTCACACAAACTTGTGATTTGAATTCACTTAATCTAGCAATATGGATGTAACAACAAGTTAAGCACATTCAATTAAGTATGTGTGATCATTTGAATCACTTAAATCGCACTTGTATTGATACGAACTTGTGATTTCAATCATTTAGATTGTGCACTATAGTTGTAACAATAAATCCAACTCATCGGACTAACTACACGCGTTTGTAACCACATGAACATGTGATTTCAGTCATTTAAATCATTCATTATATATGTAAGCCAAACGAACTTCTGGTATCAAAGCCACTAGGTCATTCTATACGTAAGTAAGAAATGGTCACGCACATTCAATTAAATTCAAGTGTTCAATTATATGTAATAACAAGTGAAAATGAATCACTTAATCTCTCAATTAAATATAAGTGATCAAATATATGTAATAACAAGTGAAACACATTAGGTTACTTACAAGACACCAAATGAAGCACTCCAATATCATTCATTTTCATACAAACCTATGATTTTAATCTACTAAATCATTTAATATAGACGTAACAACAAGTTAAGCACATTCAATTACGTATGTGTGATAAAATGAATCACTTAAATTCCACTCGCATTGATACGAACTTGTGATTCCAATTCCTTACACCGATCACGATAGATGTAAGAACTAGTTCAACTTATTGAACTAACTACAAGGGATCAAACTAATGCATAGGTCTCCTTTATATCCATACAAACTTGTAAGTTTTAATCATTTAAATCATTGACCAAAGATGTAATAACAAGTGAAACACAATAGGTTAACTACAAGACACCAAATGAATCACTCGAATCTCATTCATTTTCGCACAAACTTGTGATTTCAATTACTAAATCATTTATTATAGACATAACAACAAGTTAAACACATTCAATTAAGTATGCATGTCACGACCCAATTTTTGACACCAAAAATTTTCTTTCATTTATATAATAGCGGAAGCAATATTGAGTCATGACCAGAACAGAAGACATTGTTTTATTTCAATAATAAAATACTGGACCCAAACAAAAATAACCACAAATCCCCAAAACCGACGCAGTGCCCAGAATGCCAATGCCCGTCCATCACAAGACTGAGATCGTCGCTCCAAAGCCAAAATCTATCAAGGACTACCTGTAGATAGAAAGAAGGGTCAGAATTCCTCTGAGTATGAGAAAATCCAGCCATGAATGGAAACATGGCCCAAAATAATATTTAGTTTCGTAAAACGCTTCCAAAAAGTCCTTGTGAACTACAACCATAAGTTTTCCAAAACTTAACACATATCACATCATCAAAGACAGAACGAGGTGTGCACAACCTCCAAAATTTCGTAGGCTTCCAACCGTGGTTCTCTGACAATGTCATGGTCATCGTGTCGAGCAACAGAAAACCCCGTGGGCACAACTCACGGGCAGAACAGAACATATCATCACCAGGCGATCCAACGGATCGAGGGTACCTGAAGTGAAGCCTCCTGAGATATCCCAGATCGCCGCTGCAGCAGCATGGCCCCTCTAGGAACCCGGTTTGAGGGACCAGGAGATGTCTCTCCCAACACAGCAGCAGTACCCCGGGCCCTTGTGCCGCCCAATACCCTGTGGGCCCTCCAGTACAGCCAGAGGAGTGTGACCACTACCTCCCGGGACGAAACCAAACACTGGGCAAAACAGAAAGCTCGCACAAAGTCCACGTTTCGCCTTCGAATTTCAAAAGTGAGGGTTTGCCAATGCTAGACATCGTCTAGTACCTCACACAAAAATCGCCTTTAGGCTCGGTTTCCCAGATCACAAAAATAAGCCATTTCATACTTGATTTAATGGCAACAAAACAAAGTCGCATAAATGGCATAAACATGCAACACTACAAGTATATCACATCTAGAATAAACACATAAATCCCTATTTAAAAAACAAAAGAGTTTAGCACCCTTTTTCTGAAATTTAATCAAAACAAAGGGCATCAAAGAGCAATAACACATAACAATTCATTTTTCTACTGAAATTGCGAACAAATATGCGAAAACCCTCTTTTGGTGATTTCTAAGAACTCGGAGGGTGCTATTTCGCTATTTCGTATGAAATATTAGACTCATGTTGAAAACAGCTTTCACAAGCCTCTTTTTGCAAAAGATTTTCACAAAAGTGTTGCGGCATGAGTGCTTAAAAATTATAACAGCTTTTTCGTAAATCTTGCTAATAAGGTAGACCCGTTTTGTAATTTTTGAGTTTTGTTATAAAAACAGATCACACTCGTTTTTCTTCATTTGTTGCCCTTGTTTTCTCTCTCTTCACACGAGAGCTCCTCTCCTCCTCTCGTTCGACCAACGGTGACTTCCACCACTTTTTCAACAACACAAAATCAGCAACCGGGAGGAACTTCTTCCCGTGATTTCCAACACGAGGGTTCCACGTCGCTGCCCACCATCCGACCGACAGTGGAGCTTCCACCAGCGCGCCACCATTTCCCGTCGTCTTCAAAGGGGGAACGAACCAGAGAGGAGGAGATCGTCTTCTATGACATGTGATTCGTTTTCCCCAAATCTGCAACCACTCAAGGGACGACGGGTCCCCAGTCAATTGGCGACTGGTTCTGCTCGTAGATAGGGCTGGAGGTGCTTCCTCCCATCCCTCTTCTTTGTTTGCTGATTTTTGGTTTACCCCAGGTCAAGCAAAACTGGTCTTGCCTTCTGTCGACGACATTCTGAATTGCTCTTCTTTTGGTTTGGTATTAACTTTAAGTTCTGGATAACAGCAGAGTCTTCCAGACTCTCTCAAAAGGGTGGTGGTATAAAAATTTCTTCATGTACCTTGTTCAAATCCTTTAACAAAGCCCCCATCATTTAGCTATACATTATCTGTTTGAGGGTCGAAAGAAATCTTGGTCTCTCACAGATGGGCTGACGCATACAACTTAACATCAACACCGAGAGTTTCAACGTCCATCATGGCTAACACACGTTATACTTAACAGCTAGCATGCTTACATCTAAAAAAATCAGAGATACTAGAACAAAGAACAAGAAGTATCGTCACCCGTCAATTCTTCTCTAGGCTAGATCCACTATTGCATATAAACATATCTATTCATCAGAAATCAAACAAAAATACAAGGCTACATGATCTATTAACAACTGAATGTTTCCCATACCTGGATTCATCTTCTAAGTATATATGTATCCGTAAGAAATCAAAATACATGGCTTCATGCTTCAATCATGGCAGAAAATCCCCATACCTTTTTTTTTTTTAATTCTGAAATGACTTCAACAGCCAACCACTTCAATCTTCAACTAGAAAGGGGGCAAAGATGAGGACGTCCCTCTCTCTCTCTCTTCCTTTCTTTCTTTCTCTTGTCGTTGGAGTCTCCCGTTGAGGCTGCAGCAATAAGAGATGACAAATTTTTCAATCTCTCACAAGGAAAATCAATCACTCGTCAGTTTCTCTTTCCCCTTCCTTTCTTTCCATACGAGTGTTGCGGTTACCCTTGGCAGTTACAACTTCATCCTTATCTTTTCCATAATTATCTCTTTTATGATAAACTTGACGTTTTTTGAAAAATCATTAAGAATCATTTGATCTTTCTTTTGATTCCTCCCCAAATTAACGTTTCAAATATTAAAGGAAACTTAATAAAATTCATGGGTCTTACAATGCATGATTATATGAATCACTTAAATCTCACTTGTATTCGTACAAACATGTGATTTCAATCCTTTAGAACGTTCCCTATAGATGTAACAACAAATTCAACTCATCGGACTAACAACACGTGTACAAATATAGTGACTTCAACCATTTGTATACATATAAACTTGTGATTTCAACCATTTAAATCATTCAATATAGGTGTAATAACAAGTCAAATACATTAGATTAACTATAAGGGACCAATATAGTGACATAACTCTCAATCATTTCCAAACGGACTTCTTTTTTCAAGCCACTAAGTCATTCTATACATATGTAACAAATGGTTACGCACATTCAGTTAAATATAAGTTATCAAATGTATGTAAGAAAAAGTAAAAATGAATCACATAATCTCTCGATTAAACATAAGTGATCAAATGTATGTAATAACAAGTGAAACACATTAAGTTACCTGTAAGACACCGAATGAATCACTCGAATCTCATTCATTTTCAAATAAACCTATGATTTGAATTTACTAAATCATTTAATATAAACGTAACAACAAGTTAAGTACATTCAATTAAATATGCGTGATCAATTGAATCACTTAAATCCCACTCGTATTGATGTGAACTTGTGCATCGATCACTATGGATGTAACAACATGTTCAACTTATCGTACAGACTAGAAAGGATCAAACTAATGCATAAGTCTCCTTTATATCCATATAAACTTGTGAGTTTTGACTATTTAAATCATTGATCATAGATGTAATAACATGTGAAACACGTTAGGTTAACTATAAGACACCAAATGAATCACTCGAATCACATTCATTTTCATACAAACTTGTGATTTCAGTTCACTTAATCAAGCAACATGGATGTAACAATAAGTTAAGTACATTCAATTATGTATGTGTGATCATTTGAATCACTTAAATCGCACTTGTATTGATATGAACTTGTAATTTCAATCCTTTAGATCGTGCACTATAGTCGTACCAATTCGAGTCAGATTTAAGTGATTCATATCATCACGCATACTTTATTGAATGTACTTGACTTATTGCTATATCCATGTCAAATGATTTAGTAGATTGAAATCACAGGCTTCCTTGAAAATGAATGAGGTTTGAGTGATTCATTTGGTGCCCTATTGTTAACCTAATTCACTTGTTAAGCACATTCAATTAAATTACAAGTGAAACACATTAGGTTAACAATATGACACCAAATGAATCACTTGTTAAGGACATTCGTATTAAGAATCATTATAAATGTAACAACTAGTGAAACACATTAGGTAAACCATAAGACACCAAATGAATCACTCGAATCTCATTCATTTTCATACAAACTTGTGATTTCGATCTACTAAATCATTTAATATAGATGTAACAACAAGTTAAACATATTCAATTAAGCATGCATGATCATATGAATCATTTAAATCTCACTTGTATTGGTACGGATGCGTGATTTCAATCCTTTACATCGTTCACTATAGATGTAACAACAAATTTAACTCATCAAACTAATTACACGCATTCAACGTAATGCATAGATCCCATTTTTATTCATATGAACTTGCGATTTCAATCATTTAAATCATTCATTATAGATGTAATAACAAGTGAAATACACTAGATTAACTGTAAGGGACCAACTTAATGACCAGACTCTCATTCATTTGCAAACGAACTTCTTATTTCAAGCCACTAAGTCATTCTGTACGTATGTAACAAATGGCTACGTACACTAAATTAAATATATTGATCAAATATATGTAATAAGAAGTGAAAATTAATTATTTAATCTCTCAATTAAATATATGTGATCAAATATATGTAATAACAAGTGAAACATATTAGGTTACCTATAAGACAACAAATGAATCACTCAAATCTCATTTATTTTCACACAAACTTGTGATTTGAATTCACTTAATCTAGCAATATGGATGTAACAACAAGTTAAGCACATTCAATTAAGTATGTGTAATCATTTGAATCACTTAAATCGCACTTGTATTGATACGAACTTCTGATTTCAATCATTTAGATCGTGCACTATAGTTGTAACGATAAATCTAACTCATCGGACTAACTACACGCGTTTGTAACCACATGAACAAGTGATTTCAATCATTTAAATCATTCATTATATATGTAAGCCAAACGAACTTCTGGTGTCAAAATCACTAGGTCATTCTATACGTAAGTAAGAAATGGTCACGCACATTCAATTAAATACAAGTGTTCAATTATATGTAATAACAAGTGAAATGAATCACTTAATCTCTCAATTAAATATAAGTGATCAAATATATGTAATAACAAGTGAAACACATTAGGTTACTTACAAGACACCAAATGAAGCACTCCAATATCATTCATTTTCATACAAACCTATGATTTTAATCTAATAAATCATTTAATATAGACGTAACAACAAGTTAAGCACATTCAATTACGTATGTGTGATAAAATGAATCACTTAAATCCCACTCGTGTTGATACGAACTTGTGATTTCAATTCCTTACATTGATCACCAAAGATGTAAGAACTAGTTCAACTTATTGAACTAACTACAAGGGATCAAACTAATGCATAGGTCTCCTTTATATCCATACAAACTTGTAAGTTTTAATCATTTAAATCATTGATCAAAGATGTAATAACAAGTGAAACACAATAGGTTAACTACAAAACACCAAATGAATCACTCGAATCTCATTTATTTTCGCACAAACTTGTGATTTCAATCTACTAAATCATTTATTATAGACGTAACAACAAGTTAAACACATTCAATTAAGTATGCATGATTATATGAATCACTTAAATCTCACTTGTATTCGTACGAACATGTGATTTCAATCATTTAGAACGTTCCCTATAGATGTAACAACAAATTCAACTCATCGGACTAACTACACATGTACAAATATAGTGACTTCGACCATTTGTATCCATATAAACTTGTGATTTCAACCAGTTAAATCATTCATTATAGATGCAATAACAAGTGAAATACATTAGATTAACTATAAGGGACCAATATAGTGACTTGACTCTCGTTCATTTCCAAACGGACTTATTTTTTCAAGCCACTAAGTCATTCTATACGTATGTAACAAATGATTACGCACATTCAATTAAATATAAGTTATCAAATGTACGTAAGAACAAGTAAAAATGAATCACATAATCTCTCAATTAAACATAAGTGATCAAATGTATGTAATAACAAGTGAAAAACATTAAGTTACCTGTAAGACACCAAATGAATCACTCGAATCCCATTCATTTTCATAGAAACCAATGATTTGAATTTACTAAATCATTTAATATAAACGTAACAACAAGTTAAGTACATTCAATTAAATATGCGTGATCAATTGAATCACTTAAATCCCACTCGTATTGATGTGAACTTGTGCATCGTTCACTATAGATGTAACAACATGTTTAACTTATCGTACAAACTAGAAAGGATCAAACTAATGCATAGGTCTCCTTTATATCCATATAAACTTGTGAGTTTTAATTATTTAAATCATTGAATCACTCGAATCACAAATGAATCACTCGAATCACATTCATTTTCATACAAACTTATGATTTCAGTTAACTTAATCAAGCAACATGGATGTAACAATAAGTTGAGCACATTCAATTAAGTATGTGTGATCATTTGAATCACTTAAATCGCACTTGTATTGATACAAACTTCTAATTTCAATCCTTTAGATCGTGCACTATAGTCGTACCAATACGAGTCAGATTTAAGTGATTCATATGATCACGCATACTTTATTGAATGTACTTGACTTATTATTATATCCATGTTAAATGATTTAGTAGATTGAAATCATAGGCTTGCATTAAAATGAATGAGATTTGAGTGATTCATTTGGTGCCTTATTGTTAACCTAATTCACTTGTTAAGAATATTCAATTAAATTACAAGTGAAACAAATTAGGTTAACTATATGACACCAAATGAATCACTTGTTAAGGACATCCGTATAGAGAATCATTATAAATGTAACAACTAGTGAAACACATTAGGTAAACCATAAGACACCAAATGAATCACTCGAATCTCATTCATTTTCATACAAACTTGTGATTTCGATCTACTAAATCATTTAATATAGATGTAACAACAAGTTAAACATATTCAATTAAGCATGCATGATCATATGAATCATTTAAATCTCACTTGTATTGGTACGAACGCGTGATTTCAATCCTTTAGATCGTTCACTATAGATGTAACAACAAATTCAACTCATCGGACTAATTACACGCATTCAAAGTAATGCATAGATCCCATTTGTATCTATATGTGTCCGTATGGATACAAATGAATAAGATGTAACAACATGTTCAACTTATTGAACAAACTACAACGGATCAAACTAAACTAATCCATAGGTCTCCTTTATATCCATATAACTTGTGAGTTTTTATCGTTTAAATCGTTGATCATAGATGTCATAACGAGTGAAACACAATAGGTTAATTATAAGGCACCAAATGAATCACTCAAATCTCATTTATTTTCACACAAAATTGTGATTTGAAGTCACTTAATCTAGCAATATGGATGTAACAACAAGTTAAGCACATTCAATTAAGTATGTGTGATCATTTGAATCACTTAAATCGCACTTGTATTGATACGAACTTGTGATTTCAATCATTTAGATCGTGCACTATAGTTGTAACAATAAATTCAACTCATCGGACTAACTACACGCGTTTGTATCCACATGAACATGTGATAACAATAAATCATTCATTATATATGTATTCCAAACGAACTTCTTGTATCAAAGCCACTAGGTCATTTTATACGTAAGTAAGAAATGGTCACGCACATTCAATTAAATACAAGTGATCAATTATATGTAATAACAAGTGAAAATGAATCACTTAATCTCTCACTTAAATATAAGTGATCAAATATATGTAATAACAAGTGAAACACATTAGGTTACTTACAAGACACCAAATGAATCACTCCAATATCATTCATTTTCATACAAACCTATGATTTTAATCTACTAAATCATTTAATATAGACGTAACAACAAGTTAAGCACATTCAATTACGTATGTGCGATAAAATGAATCACTTAAATCCCACTCGTACTGATAGGAACTTGTGATTTTAATTCCTTACATCGATCACCATAGACGTAAGAACTAGTTCAACTTATTGAACTAACTACAAGGGATCAAACTAATGCATAGGTCTCTTTATATCCATACAAACTTGAAAGTTTTAATCATTTAAATCATTGATCAAAGATGTAATAACAAGTGAAACACAATAGGTTAACTAGAAGACACCAAATGAATCACTCGAATCTCATTCATTTTCGCACAAACTTGTGATTTCAATCTATTAAATCATTTATTATAGACGTAACAACAAGTTAAACACATTCAATTAAGTATGCATGATTATATGAATCACTTAAATCTCACTTGTATTCGTACGAACATGTGATTTCAATCCTTTAGAACGTTCCATATAGATGTAACAACAAATTCAACTCATCGAACTAACTACACTTGTACAAATATAGTGACTTCAACCATTTGTATCCATATAAACTTGTGATTTCAACCATTTAAATCATTCATTATAGATGTAATAACAAGTGAAATACATTAGGTTAACTATAAGGGACCAATATAGTGACTTGACTCTCATTCATTTCCAAACGGACTTCTTTTTTCAAGCCACTAAGTCATTCTATACGTATGTAACAAATGGTTACGCACATTCAATTAAATATAAGTTATCAAATGTATGTAAGAACAAGTAAAAACGAATCACATAATCTCTCGATTAAACATAAGTGATCAAATGTATGTAATAACAAGTGAAACACATTATGTTACCTATAAGACACCAAATGAATCACTCGAATTCCATTCATTTTCATATAAACCTATGATTTGAATTTACTAAATCATTTAATATAAACGTAACAACAAGTTAAGTACATTCAATTAAATATGCGTGATCAATTGAATCACTTAATCCCACTCGTATTGATGTGAACTTGTGCATCGATCACTATAGATGTAACAACATGTTCAACTTATCGTACAAAGTAGAAAGGATCAAACTAATGCATAGGTCTCCTTTATATCCATATAAACTTGTTAGTTTCAATTATTTAAATCATTGATCATGCATGTAATAACATGTGAAACACGTTAGGTTAACTATAAGACACCAAATGAATCACTCGAATCACATTCATTTTTATACAAACTTATGATTTCAGTTCACTTAATCAAGCAACATGGATGTAACAATAAGTTAAGCACATTCAATTAAGTATGTGTCATCATTTGAATCACTTAAATCGCACTTGTATTGAAACGAACTTGTAATTTCAATCCTTTATATCGTGCACTATAGTCGTACCAATACGAGTCAGATTTAAGTGATTCATATGATCACGCATACTTTATTGAATGTACGTGACTTATTGTTATATCCATGTTAAATGATTTAGTAGATTGAAATCACAGGCTTGCATGAAAATGAATGAGATTTGAGTGATTCATTTGGTGCCCTATTGATAACCTAATTCACTTGTTAAGCACATTCAATTAAATTACAAGTGAAACACATTAGGTTAACTATATGACACCAAATGAATCACTTGTTAAGGACATCCGTATTAAGAATCATTATAAATGTAACAACTAGTGAAACACATTAGGTAAACCATAAGACACCAAATAATCACTCGAATCTCATTCATTTTCATACAAACTTGTGATTTCGATCTACTAAATCATTTAATATATATGTAACAACAAGTTAAACACATTCAATTAAGCATGCATGATCATATGAATCACTTAAATCTCACTTGTATTGGTACGAATGCGTGATTTCAATCTTTAGATCATTCACTATAGATGTAACAACAAAGTCAACTCATCGGACTAATTACACGCATTCAAAGTAATGCATAGATCCCATTTATATCCATATGAACTTGCGATTTCAATCATTTAAATCATTCATTATGGATGTAATAACAAGTGAAATACACTAGATTAACTGTAAGGGACCAACTTAATGACCTGACTCTCATTCATTTCCAAACGAACTTCTTATTTCAAGCCACTAAGTCATTCTATACGTATGTAACAAATGGCTACGCGCACTCAATTAAATATATTGATCAAATATATGTAATAACAATGAAAATGAATCATTTAATCTCTCAATTAAATATATGTGATCAGATATATGTAATAACAAGTGAAACATATTAGGTTACCTACAAACAATGATACTAAATCTCATTCATTTCCATACAAACCTATGATTTCAATATACTAAATCATTTAATATAGACGTAACAACAAGTTAAGCACATTCAATTAAGTATGCGTGATCAAATGAATCACTTAAATCTCACTCGTATTGAGACGAGTGATTTAGTGTGCGTATGGATACAAATGAATGAGATGTAACAACATTTTCAACTTATTGAACAAATTACAAGAGATCAAACTAAACTAATCCATAGGTCTCCTTTACATCCATATAAACTTGTGAGTTTTTATCGTTGATCATATATGTCATAACGAGTGAAACACATTAGGTTAATTATAAGACACCAAATGAATCACTCAAATCTCATTTATTTTCACACAAACTTGTGATTTGAATTCACTTAATCTAGCAATATGGATGTAACAACAAGTTAAGCACATTCAATTAAGTATGTGTGATCATTTGAATCACTTAAATCGCACTTGTATTGATACGAACTTGTGATTTCAATCATTTAGATCGTGCACTATAGTTGTAACAATAAATTCAACTCATCGGACTAACTACACACGTTTGTATCCACATGAACATGTGATTTCAATCATTTAAATCATTTATTATATATGTATTCCAAACGAACTTCCGGTATGAAAGCCACTAGGTCATTCTATACGTAAGTAAGAAATGGTCACGCACATTCAATTAAATACAAGTGATCAATTATATGTAATAACAATTGAAAATGAATCACTTAATCTCTCAATTAAATATAAGTGATCAAATATATGTAATAACGAGTGAAACACGTTAGGTAACTTACAAGACACCAAATGAATCACTCCAATATCATTCATTTTCATACAAACCTATGATTTTAATCTACTAAATCATTTAATATAGACGAAACAACAAGTTAAGCACATTCAATTACGTATGTGTGATAAAATGAATCACTTAAATCCTACTCGTATTGATACGAACTTGTGATTTCAATTGCTTACATCGATCACCAGAGATGTAAGAACTAGTTCAACTTATTGAACTAACTACAAGGGATCAACTAATGCATAGGTCTCCTTTATATCCATACAAACTTGTAAGTTTTAATCATTTAAATCATTGATCAAAGATGTAATAACAAGTGAAACACAATAGGTTAACTACAAGACACCAAATGAATCACTCGAATCTCATTCATTTTTCACAAACTTGTGATTCAATCTACTACAAGTT
>NW_022204570.1:0-34427 GCF_008831285.2 Nymphaea colorata | reverse complement strand
TAAATTATGGCACAAGAAGAGAATGAAACATGAGATTTGGTGCATACACTAAAAAATGTAAAACCCATGGGGAATAAGTGGGTTTACCAAATTAAATACAATTCTAAAGCAAGTGCGCAGGATGATCAAGGCTTTCTTGCCTTGTTCCTTGAAGTTAAAGAATCTTTCTCCCTTTTATCAACTCAAGCCTTCAGTTGTCGTCTAGACCTGGGGCGGGGGATGGGGGGCCTGCCTAGGCCATGGCCCCACCCTAACTAACTTAGAAAAAAAATTACATTAGAAAAATAAAAAATTGTTAGTTGTGCAATGTATTTTTTTTTATTTTGGTCAGTTTGGCCCTACCCAGATACGAGGTTGAACTATTTGGCTCACCCTGAAAAATGTATGACCTTTCAGAACACACTAGAAAGTTTGGTTAAAATGTTACCTTTGTGTACATATTTTGTGATTGCCATAGAAGGTTCCTAGTTGGCGGCTTGCTTTTTTAATTATACCTATAGAATATCTGATCCACAGATCAGATTTCAATATTATTTTTAAAATTTTATAGATTTCAGCACATGAGCATATCCATATGTCATTGGATGAGTAAAATATATATATGTATCTTGGAAAGTTTCCCTAGAAAATGAGAATAATTCTTGAAAGGGGAATAAACCTGAAATATGTAATTAATAATGTTTGGTCTATGTAATAAAATTATTCTCTTATCACTGTCTTTTTGACTGCTTGATGCTTTGGATTAAATTCATTTCATAATTGTCTTCTTTTTGCTTTAGTTATGAATATCCTTTGTCTATCGTAAAAAAAAACGATGTTCTCGTCATTTTTCTCTTTTACTGGTGGATATTATGGATTAAATTCATATTACAACTGACTTTTTTCTTTTGCTTTAGTTTATACAAATACACTTGGTTTATCGTAATGAAAATGATGCTCCTGTCACCGTGTTTTCTTAACTAATGAATGGTTTGGATTAAATTCATTTCACAACTATGCTTTTTGCTTTAGTTTATATGAATACCTTGAAAAGGCTGAAGTCCTTCTTTTTTTTCCTCTAACCCGATCATCAGTGGAGAGCTGTACATATGTCAACTAAAGTGTCATGCATCCATCTTTTGCAGTCCTCAAATATGGCACCCATACTGTGAACTTTCGTTGGCAGTCAATCCGACCAACTACGCTACAACCGCTTAGGGCTTTCTTTATATGTGGGGACATAATGAATTGCAAATGGTCAATTTTGTATAAGATTATTACAAATGGATATAAAATACAATTTAGCTACTTGACTTTGTGGAATCAAATTTAAATTTATTAGACGAAGAAGAAATATTCTAGCTATGAACTGCATATTAGACGAATAAGAGACCAGAAGGACTCACCGATCTTTCAACAATTTGATTTACATTCTCATATAATACCCATCACATACATTATATTCTCACCACAGCCATAATTTCTCCGATAACACTATGACATATTTTATAAATTATTGGCATTTTATTTTTTTACATTTTAAAGCGAGAAAAATAATTAATGTTGAGACAACCTTAAAATTTTAAACAAATAATTTCTTAAAAAAATTAATGACTGTCTGGAGAAAAAAAAGAAGGGGCCACTATCAATTTGTTCTTGATAACTTGATTGGGATTTGAAGAGGAAAAGAAAATACGAGGCATCTAAAGGTGGTAGGCTGAACCACAAGCAAGTGGGCAATGGTACACAACAAAATAAAAAGAAAAAAAACTGACTTTGTCTTCATTATAATACCATTCATATTCTATTAGCTTTATATACCTTCTGCATGAGTGCACTTAGCCTATAATGTTTCTTTTTCTGGTGGAAGAATGATTTTTTTTTTGGGGGTTATTGTTGGATTTTGCTTCTTGCACTCTCACGGTAATTTCCATCTGTTGTGGTCCAGTGGACTCAAAATATTTTTTTAGTGGGTCCACTGTGGTAAAACCATAGAAAGGTTCTCTGTTTGCATTTGATATAGATCAAACTTATGAGTTGTTTATCTCATAACAAGGATGGGATACGGGAAATGACCCTTCCAATCAGGAGGGGCCATGTTATTAGAGAGATGTGTCTAGATGGCGGTCAGTTTTTGGATCTCTCTCGATTGTATCTGGTTTAACAAAGGATTTAGCTTAAATCTACTGTTTTGAAAAACAGCAGATTTGAAAACGATCGTTTATGGGTTGTTTGACAAGGCCGGAATTGCATAATTATGTAAATAAAATTTTCTTTTTTCGAGGAAATGGGAATTGAATCCTCAAACAAAGATTTTATGTTTTTAGATTATAGTTTCATTCTTGAATCAAAATTTAGCAATCGTGATTCTATTCTGAGGGGTGTGGAATTATGATTCCTTAAATTTATAATTTATTCGTTTTTCTTTGAGCACATGTCAACATGGTTTTATTTCATCAATTTTAAACTTTAAATTGTGATTTTGTCAAAAACATCATTTGCAAAATTAGACTCAAAACTCTAGAATATCAAATTAAAAATGAAACTAGAACTAGAGTTTTCATTCTAATTCCAGTTTGAAGTGCAGCCAAACACCACCTTATGATCACCACTATCTTTAAATGCATTGATCTCAAGTTAGAAGGGTTGAGATTTGATCTGAGATCTATGAACTTTAAGATGCAAGCCCTACAAACAACATAATCTTTGCATAGTGCACATACACATATATATTTATAAAGTTTGTACATTATACATATATATAATATATATACATATATGCTATATATCTATATATAAATATTTATACATACGTATAATACATATACATATATGCCAATATATATTCGTACAAAAGTATATATTATGTACATATAGTGTTCTGCAATATGCGTACACACATGTATAATATAATATATATAATACGTACAATGCATACATAACATATATATGGTAATATACATCATACATATTCATATATAGATATTAAAACATGTATGTAATATATATCAGCATATCATTGATCTCAAGTTAGAAGGGATAAAGTTTGATTTGAGATCTATGAACTTTAAGACGCAAGGCCTACAAACAACATAATCTTTGCATAGTGCACATACACATAGATATTTATAAAGTTTGTACATTGTACATATATATAATATACATACATGTATGCTATATATCTGTATATAAATAATTATACATACGTATAATATATATACATATAAATACATATATGCTATATATCTGTGAATAAATAATTATAGATACGTATAATATACATACATATATGCTATATATCTGTATATAAATAATTATACATACGTATAATATAAATACATATATGTCAATGCACACACGTTCAAATGTATATATTATGCACATATATATATATATATATATATATATATATTATATATATATATATATATATATATATATATATATATATTATATATATATATATATATATATTATATATATTTATATATGTACATATAGTGTTGTGTAATATGTGTGTACACATGTATAATATAATATATATAGTATGTACAATGCATACATAACATATCTATGGTAGTAGACTTTGTACATATTTATATATAGATAATAATATATGTATGTAATACATATCTATATATTCACACATAATGTACATATGTATGCACACATATAATACAAATATATATATATATACATCTAACATATATATGTATATATTACGTAAATACATATATATGTTAGATGTATATATATATATATATATATTATATATATATATATATTATATATATATATATAATATATATATATATATATATATATATATATATATATATATGCAAATATGTTGTATGTACATACATTATAAGTACATATTTGTATATTATATGCACATGAATACATATATATATGTATGTGCATATATAGATATATGTATAAAATAATATTAATATGCAGATATATATAGTATGAACGTCTACGTCCATATGTCTGCATATATGTGTTATATACATACATACACATATCTATTAACGTATATATACAACGTCCTGGCAATGGAAGGGGACAGCACTGGGGCTGCCAGCTACACCTGATGGATGGAGTGCGGTTGCTGCAGCCCTCAGATGGCCAAGAGAGACAGCAACATGATGGAGGAGTGCTCGGATGGAGGCAGGGGCTCGGCCTGCCTGGCCGAGGTTGCCTTGGTGCTTATGACTATGTTCGGTGGAAGGGTGCAGCAATGGAGGCTGCAAGAAGAGGTTGCCCGATGAAGTGGAGGTGGTGAACTGAGATGCACACGACCAATCTTTGGAGAGGGAACCTAACTAGTTAGACTCCAAGGGGACAAGCCAAGCTCGGAACAAGGAGGTGAGCTTGGTATAGGTTTAGGTAGGCTCGGTTTAGGTGAAGCGGGTTAGGTCCAGTTGGAAATGGTTTGGTAGTGGAGTGGGCTTGGTCTAGACGTGAAAGGGAGGTTAATTGCTGAGAGGGTCGGTTATGACTTAGAGATAGGTGAAGGGTTGTGCGAGGGAGGGTGGAGAGTTACACGAGAGAAGATGACACTAATGATTAGGATCAGTTAGGCTAAGGGGTTTAAGTCAAGAGACATGCGAGGGCAGTGGTTCACTATTGATGGGTGAAGGCTAGTAATGATGAGGAGGAGGAGTTAGCATGAGGTGGAGGTATATTAACGCTTGCATGAAGTGGAAAGGGTCGGTTATGAGAGGTGAAGAGGCTAAGAGGTTTGAGAAGGGTCTCCCTAGCTAAGGAAATTGAATACGTACCATAACTCCTCAATGATGGCTGAAGATGGTGCGAGTCGAGGTGAATGGTTGAAGAGACACTCGGTGGAGGGATTTGTAACTCTCGTCTTTTAAGACAGGGAGCTCAAGAGGAGGCTGCGACGTGTAACGGTTGCAGCCTGCACCCTCTCCTTAACTCGATTTAGTGCCCTTTTGATGGGAATACCCTTGCCAATTAATTCGAACTCTAGTAAGGAATCAAACTGACCATGGGCAAATGAAACCATTCCTGCAGGTGATCCGGACTCATTTTTTTCTGATCCTTCAATGGCTAGTGATTGTGAGGCCCCAATTCTTGACTGGTATGTCATTAGTACTCACTTGACCAAGAATTAAATGCCATTAGTACTGACCATAAAAAATTAGTGCTGACTATGACATTAATACGGTAACAAAAAATGGAAAGGAAAGGTTATCATTGTATGCTATTAGAAGAAGGAGATATATGCCATTAGAAGAAGGAGATATATCCATCACTGTAGGAATTAGGTTCAAGCTTTCCCCAGCCCTGCTCCGAATTATTGAATTGATTTGATGATTCAATCAATCTATCTTAGGCGAAAGAGAGTATATCTTGATCAGGGTGGATCTATATAAAGATCGCTTGTTTTGTTTCCATGAAAATCAAATAGAAGCAATTTGATTGGTATGATCCATGGCTTAAATTAACCAGCCAAAAAAACTACTTGTTACAAATAAAATCCCACAGTGTGATGGGCGGTGTGTACAAGGCCTGGAAATGAATTCACCGCCGTATGGCTGACCTGCGATTATTGTCTGACCTGAATCAGTGACCTTCACTCTCATTAATGGAAAGGTTATGGAAAAGTCCTTTGGAATAATTTTTTGGTTGTGCGAACCAAGTCAAAGGTATACGGCCTGAGGATTGATCTCCGACTCCGGCCGCCTATTAGGCATTTCCAAAGTTAATTCCTCTTTCTTATTCTTAAGCAAGCCCCCGCGTTCGGCTATAGCCGAACCCCCTGAATTGGGAGCTGCTTCATGAGCAAAGCATAGGACTGATTCAGACTCACTCTGATAGACTATCAGACAGGAATTTCTGAAAAGACAAAACATCCCCCCACTTGACGAGCAAAGCCCACAAAGCACTCGCAAATCAGCCCTCTCCACAGCCCCTAGGATTTCCCCCGTGGCGAATCTACGTTCGATTGATTCAATATCAATGAACCTAGAAGAAGTGTAATGATCATACGTCTGTAATGCATTGTCGAGGCGTATTCTTAAAGTACCAATATCTACGACCGTAGGCTAGCTGAAAATCTGAGTTTATCGGAATCTTCTTCCTTTTGAAAAAAGGCGTTCCACAGTGGTAAAGTCTCATCTCGTGTGCGCTGACCCATGCCGCCAGCAGCACAAAAGGGCGGCGAGCGGTTTCCTGAAAACTAGCTTCTGATACATGGTATAAATAATGAAAGATCCAGTATTTCAAAATTGTGTCTAGAATGACCGGAAAGGTAGAAACGAGACCAGATATAGTTTTCTCATTCTGAACAAATCCAAAAAGGTTCATTGCTTCAGCCCAGAATACGATTAATCCAGCGTGGGCCAAGTGAGCTTCCAGCTTTCAGTGCCATACAGGGTGGAAATCCAGAAGTGGTGCTTCTATGGTGGAAGCCGAGTATGGTATGTAGGCACATTATGCCTCAATACTTTTAGATTTTATATCTAATAAACGCATAGGTGGGAAGGGACACCAGCGACTACAGCGTTATCCAGCCACCCATGGAGCGTGTAGCCTGATCATAGCCTTTCAAGAAAGTCCTGACCTTTCCATAACCTTTCCAGAACGTCCTTTCCATTTTGTTGATGGATAATGGCATACAATTGCATTTGTGGTATGGATATATGGTATTCAATCCATTAGGAGTACCTTTGCGGATCCATGGATCCATACATTTCGATCGGCCTGGATCATATCATACATAGTACGAGCATGAGTGACTAAATTCATCGAGTAGTTCCAATGAATCAAAATGGCGTTCCCAAAATGATCGACCGTGATTTCAGCGATAAATGGCTTCTCAGAAAGAATGGATTTTACTATCAATCTTTCTCAAGGAACCAAATCACTTCGATTCGGGAGCCCGCTATTTGTCAAAAAGCATCTTCCGTGGTTTTTATATTATTTATCTGCGGGGGTCGATTTCATCGGTAGTTGATACCATCGAACCTAATGAATGGAGATCCCTCTTCATTCATTCGAATGACGTGGCGGGGTCTCTCGATTTTTTTGCCAGCTGGATCTAGAGAGATACATCATGTGAAAAGACAAAAAAATGTGGAACCCAGAACAATTTGTGGAGAATACGTCCCTTCATTTGGAAATACATCATTGTAACTGTTAGCAGTGACCATAGAATAGGTCTCTTCGTTTGGAAATTTCCCGTAAAGCTATTCATAGGTTCTTTTCTCCATCGGAACAATTTTTCGGGTACTTCTTTATTCTCGGAAGAACAAAAGGTCAAAATGTTTTCTGGGACTGCAATCCAAACTGAGGACGGGTTTTTGGAGTTAACTCACCCTACCACCCCCCAAGTCAAGCTGGTGCCCACAGGTAATAAAAAAAGAAAGAAGATCGAATCCGCTGAAATGATCGGGCTCGACCGAAAACTGATCGGAAAAGTAACAGCGACTGGTTACTCCGGTGGTAGCACACAGATTTCCGACCGGGAGCGAGTTCTTCGCGATGGCTGGTCGGATTCGCCTGAAACTTGGTGGGGATGTTGCTAAGATCTGGGCGATTATCCTGGGGTGAATGAGAGAGTGAAATTCGCCCTTGGTTGCTTCAGATTTTGCCTGCAACTTCAGCCCAGGCACTGCTTGGTTTCCGCCAAGCCGAGCGAGCGATGTGGTTTATTAAGGGTCGGCTATTGGGGAAAATCCATCTCCTTTCTAGACAGCAATTCTCAAATTGATACGGAGTGACTTGCTGCTGCCAAGGACAGAATTTTCAGGTTGATTCACCATCGAGTTCACAGAAATCCGACCGGCCTTCTACCAATGGATTCCGGTGAACCTTCGGATTCTCACCTTGACAATCAGTCCGATAGACTAGGGTGCGATCCACCTTTCCGGCGTCTCTTTCTCCGATTTTGACAGAGATTAATAAGCTTACTAGGGCTGATCTTAACCTGTCTTAAGCTCTGCTCGAGGTGTAAGTTGCTTGATTACTAGTCGACTAGAGGCACGAGTAGATTTCCGTCAAGCCTTCCCAAGATAGTTCTCCTGCCACTAACTTCTTCTGGGGAAGAAGAACTTGCACCGTGGTGATTCGGTCGGTGAATTTGTGCATAGGATCAAGATGCTCTAAGAGGATTTTCGGTGGCCTCAAAGGTCGTCTCCAAACTTGTTTCGCTTCGACCAGAGTGACAGGTTGGAGCCTTGGGTTTCCAGTCACCGGTGGTAAGACGACGAGAGGAAGAGAGAGGTGAGAGCCAATTCACACGAAAAACTCAACTTCTAATTCTTGATTGCATGGTAGCAAATTCTCTTAGGCAGTGCTTATACACATGAATTAATGACACCCGCGCACTGCCCCCACTGTACAATAAAATCATAGATTAAGTGATTCCTTTATGAAGTTAATGAAACAAGTAAAAGCAACTTTCTTGCCATGGAATAACGGATGACAATAACTTCAGGTGGTTTGCTTCCTCATAATTTTCTCCTTCAACTTCGTTGCTGCTAATCAATGTACTTCCATGTATACAACATGTGCCTAGCTAGGAGATACACCCAATAAGCTAAAGGTTGGATACCAAAATGTCTACAATTTCTTTGTGAAAGAAAAATAGAACGTAGGAAAAAAGCATTCTAATTCTCGGTGAACTCTTAAATTCATGGAAAAACTGGACTCAAAATTCATTTGGTTTTGGAAATGCTCAATTATGCCCAACAATTCTATGAAATCTAATTCGATGGTCTTTTATCACAAGAACTTTATCAATATAATGCTTGTTATTAACAGATAGTAACAACTAAGAAGAGGTCAATAAATTTTAACTACTAATCATGGAGTATCATATCAAGTATACCTACCTTTGGCACTTTACCTGAAGCCCCATGCAGAAGGACAGAAGCAGAGACCAGGAAGAAGAGGAGCAGCCTGGTTTCTTCCATGGGCGACGTCGACATTAATGGTGTTCATCCTCCTCTGGAGGCCTTATTTGTAGCTGTGATCATCTGGGAAAAGGCCAAAACGAATTTGTGTGAGATGTATGGAATAGAACCTTGCTGTGGCCAAGTTAGAAAATTTGACTTATCGATGCTTTAGTCCTAGGGATCTTTTCTTTTTCTTTACTTTATTTCTTTATTTTTTTCCTCATTTTATTTTTCAGGAGGATTAAGACAGTGGGCAGATATATTATTCCAACAAAGCATGCCTTGTCTTCCTTTTCTTCCCCAGATATGTGAAAGACTTACTTGACATTATGCCACGATCTTCAACCGGCTTGAACCATTGTGTTGCACACACACACACAAATAGGACCTAGACTGGTTGAGACTGAAATAATCAGGTTTAGTTTAGTTGGGATACCAAATCAGGTTGTTACTGTTGTTGTTTTCACATATATTGACCCATTAGGCAACAGATAGCTAAGAGAATAAAATGAATAGGAGTGTGTTTGATAAGAGGAACATTCTGTGCTTGTAAAATGTATTTCAAAACCTTTACATTAATTGTTGACATCAAATGCTCACTGCAATAATCTTGTATTGGTAACGAGGAGGAAATGTTGCAACAAGATAATAAAAGAATGTATTTTTTTACTTAATTTATTGTGGCCGATCCGAGACCAACGGCATATGAGATTACTGCATTGAGAAGAGACAAAAAAAGTCGAACTCCTTTGAGGCCGACTTCCCACTTTTTCATTTTACCATCACCGCATGAATTCTATTAGTGAAGAGCCATTGTACTTCAAGACCTTCAAGTTGAAGGATGATGAGTCAACATGAAGGCATGTGTTCCTCACAAGACATTCACAAAGAGTTATTTAACCTAAAGTGGAAGTAAGAATCAAAAGGAAGAAAAAAAAGAAGTTTGGGCTTCATGCATCCAACTGTTTGATGCCTCTGAAGTTGCCACAAAAACCAAAGAAAGCATCTTCCTGCGCACTGCCCTCACTGTACAATAAAATCATAGATTAAGTGATTCCTTTCTAAAGTTAATGAAACAATTACAAGCGACTTTCTTCCCATGGAATAGCGGATGACAATAACTTCAAGTGGTTTGCTTCCTCATAATTTTCTCCTCCAACTTCGTTGCTGCTACTCACGTACTTCCCATGTATACAACATGTGCCTAGCTAGGAGATACACCCAATAAACTAAAGGTTGGATACCAAAATGTCTACAATTTCTTTGGAAAAGAAAAATAGGACGTAGGAAAAAAGCAATCTAATTGTCGGTAAACTCTTAAATTCATGGAAAAACAGGACTCAAAATTCATTTGGTTTTGGAAATGCTCAATTACACCCAACAATTCTATGAAATCTAATTCAATGGTCTTTTATCACAAGAACTTTATCAATATAATTCTCATTATTAACAGATAGTAACAACTAAGAAGAGGTCAATAAATTGTCACTACTAATCATGGACTATCATATCAAGTATACATACCTTTGGCGCTTTACTTGAAGCCCCATGGACAAGGACAGAAGCAGAGACCAGGAAGAAGAGGAGCAGCCTGGTTTCTTCCATGGGCGACGTCGAGATTAATGGTATTCTTCCTCCTCTGGAGGCCTTATTTGTAGCTGAGATCATCTGGGAAAAGGCCAAAACGAATTTGTGTGAGCTGTATGGAATAGAACCTTGCTGTGGCCAAGTTAGAAAATTTGACTTATCGATGCTTTAGTCCTAGGGATCTTTTCTTTTTCTTTACTTTATTTCTTTATTTTTTTCCTCATTTTATTTTTCAGGAGGATTAAGACAGTGGGCAGATATATTATTCCAACAAAGCATGCCTTGTCTTCCTTTTCTTCCCCAGATATATGAAAGACTTACTTGACATTATGCCACGATCTTCAACCGGCTTGAACCATTGTGTTGCACACACACACACACACACACACACACATGGGACCTAGACTGGTTGAGACTGAAATAATCAGGTTTAGTTTAGTTGGGATATCAAATCAGGTTGTCATTGTTGTTGTTTTCACAGAGATTGACCCATTAGGCAACACATAGTTAAGAGAATAAAATGAATAGTAGTGTGTTTGATAAGAGGAAGATTGTGTGCTTGTAAACCTTTACATTATTGTTTCAAAAGACAATGTAATCGTGTCTAACGTCTAATTGTTGACATTATGTTATGTTAACTTTTACGTCATGCATTTTGAAAACGTATCCCAACAATACGCAAAATATTATTCTTATCAAATGCTCACTGCAATAATCTTGTATTGGTAACGAGGAGGAAATGTTGCAACTAGATAATAAAAGAATGTATTTTTTTTACTTAATTTATTGTGGCCGATAGACCAACGGTGTATGAGATTACCGCATTGAGAAGAGAAAAAAAAAGTCAAACTCCGCTGAGGCCGACTTCCCCACTTTTTCATTTTACCATCACCGCATGAATTCTATTAGTGATGAGCCATTGTAATTCAAGACCTTCAAGTTGAAGGATGATGAGTCAACATGAAAGTCACAAGACATGGAAGAAAAAAAAGAAGTCTGTGCTTGATGCATCCAACTGTTTGATGCTTCTGAAGTTGCCACAAAAACCAAAGAAAGCATCTCCCATGGGGGAAAATTGAATTTAATCAAAAGAATATTCACATTGAGCAGCAACTCTTGATTTTGTTTAAGACAAGCAACATGTTTTTCCAATTTAAAGAAGAAGAGGGAAAAAACAATCAAACCTGTTTCTACTGTATTGAAAGAAGAGACTTTAAGTGCAGCTTCCAGAAATCAGGGTGGGAAGAGGAGATGTGGGTGACAAGCAAGTACAAAGATTCGTCAGCAACGAAGAAGACTGAAATCTAGACCTTTTCCTTCTTTTGACTTTGCTCTGCTCCTTTGGTTCCGTCACGTGCTTTAAGTCCTCCTTCTCCCTTTCAAATCTATGATTTTTTCTCATGAAGTTGTCTTTGTAAGGCGCGGCCATGGTGGTTGGCTTCTTTCTAGAGGGCCCTATTAAATTTAACAGGTCTAGTCCTCCCATGGTTCTTCATTGCATGTAGAAAGTGTCTGATTCCCATTTTCAGAAGTTTGAAAGCAAGAACACCTTTTTCGTGCATGTTCTGAAAGACATAAGGATAAACGTTGTCATTGAAAACTACATTTTAAAAAATTCTGGTAAATAAACTGAATGATGTTTTCAAACTTTTTAGAACAGCTTTATAAATATAAAGGAAACAATATAAGGTAATGAAAAAGGTGTGAAGTTTTAGAATTAATTGGATTTTAGAAAAATAGAATAGCACAAAATAACATTGCTATTGAATATTATAGTACAACAATTACTGCCTTGATCATAATAGATAAAAATAGCATTTTTTTCCTCAAAAGAAGAAACCACATCTTCTATTTCAGGAAAATCTTACATAAAACGATGTTTTATATTTTACTAAATGACAAGACAGTGATCCCTATGGCTCCACTTTCTAAGTCTTCCACTGATTTGCATATGAGAGAAAAAGACAAACCTGGTAGCTCTTTGCAATTTACATCTTCAAATGTACTCTCATAGAAGTTCACAGGTGTTCTTGTGGGGCTAGTTGCCAAATAAAATTTTCAGTAACCACTCAATGAATGAACAAATGGCAAGCCCTCAACCCAATAGCTAACACTCTCTAAAGAACTAGAAACAGCATCATCATTCCATGTGGCTAAGTTGGAAACCAGCACATCAACTTTGTTTCTCTTGCACCAATACTTGAGAGGTCCAGCAAACAGCAATGGAATAACTTTGATTTTTAAAAGTATGTCAAGAATACATAGCAGAAATATATGAAGAATGCCAAATTCAACTATCTGCAATAAAAAAATGAAAAACGAAAAAATATGAACCCAGTACATGTGCCATCACAAATTGAGCTTTATACCTAAACAAGTTTAATTATACAAACTCAAATGGAAATCCCTATCTAAAGTTCTCCAAATAATCTACTAATCCTGAAAAGCAACATAAGATCATAATTCAGTACACAACAGCAACTAACCAAATCTAAACAACAAAAGAATGTGCATAGACAATCACTCGCACACCTAAGAAGCATAGCCGATCCTCATCCAACTCCAAGGCCACAAGGCAATTCAGCAACATGCAAAGATCGTTTGAGCAAGTGCCACATCAAGAACAAAAATGTGACTCACATTCGACCATGTCGTGGCACTTTTGCAGCACATGAGCGATGCTTCTGCTACTTGATGATTGCCTGATCTTCCCAAACCCTATTGCCAGTCCAAATCATGAAGACGATTCCACCGGCCAGAGCTGGCATCATCTTGCCAGAGAATGGGGAAAACACTTGGACGAGACCATCTGAATTCCAAGATGTCGCACTACAACCTTATACTCCAAAGAGTGATGTGTGACCCCTTGGGATCAAACGCTTTTCAATATTCACTATAATGGGCAATATTGCATGGACTTGCTTAAGAAGTCACTAAAATAGAGGAAAAAGGAAGCTGACCAATTTAAGGAACTAAAGAATAAATGGCCATCAAAAGGATGAGCAAGCATAAAGAGAAACCAAAGATTTGCACAAAATAGTAAGTCAAAAATTTTTTTCCACTTGATTTGAAATGTAAACACTTGAAATTGCAAATGAGGATTATAAAACTCCACGGCCCAATGCAGCCACCGATATTTCATCTTTGAAGGCTCATTGACTATGTATCACTTCAGATGGATGACCAGAGTGATGCACTGCTTGTTCTCTCCTTCCATACTTTTCTGTCTGCAACATAGTACTCAAACTGCAGTTAAATATCAGGCACCTCAATCTTCAAAATTGCCAAATCGCTTGGAGTCCAAGATTTGCTAACAGTCCAAGATGCTGATAAAGCTGACACAAGGTGTTGAATTGTCAATCCTATTGATTGTTCAACTACTTGTAGAAAATAATAATACATCGTAATAAAAAATTCTCTTCGACGTGCATGCTTGAAACAAGACATGAAAGGGGTGACAACATCATCACAGAATCGAAGTCTTGCCAGACCTTAACGCACCTTTGCTTCACCACCATTCATGCATGGATGCATGGTTTCTGCATGATATCATCATCAGGTCACACAAATACTGATTAATGGCTCATGTTGGCTTGTAGGTGAACTTTCCACTTCAAAAATTGCAATATACATTGATGCATAGGAAGCAGTGATAAAAATGCCCCTAATCCCTTCCTTCACAACCCCCTTCTATTGGCTACCAATTTTAATGAGAAAATACAATGCATGCAGAATCAGGGATCAAATCTTTATAGATAATCCTATTGCCTCCTTGTTCTATTGCACCATTAATAATTATGAGGACAGGTAGAGTCCCCTCCACAAAAAAGCGAATTCAAGTGTCCTAGGCACTCAAAAGAGAAAGGGGCTAGCCTTTTCAATAAATAAGAGGCTTGAAGTGAGAAACAAAACAAAGTGAAGATTCCGATGTAGAAGGAGTAGCAGCAAATATAGATGACTATGCAACTCCAGTGTACACATGCATCCTTATATACCTAGGTATAGACATGACATGTGCAACTAACATACATGCATTTAAATACAATCACAAGCTCAATAAATAGAACACTACCCTAAACAATCAAACTACAACTACTTTAACTAGGACTCAAACAAGCATGGCATTCTGAACCATGAGCACTACTCTAAACCACGTCCGCACTATACTAAACTACAACTAAGAAGGCAAGAAGAAATTTCAATTTTAAATCAAACTTTCACACATCTCGAACTAGATCAAAACATCAAGAAAAATCAATTTAGAATGTGTTCTTCACAAGAAAAAACATAAATTTCATAACGACAACCAAATGGATTCATGTTGGACTAAGAGAAACTCGATTGGCTGTACAGAAAATGATGAAGGACATGCACAAGGGATATTCAAGCCCTTCGCTCCCTCCCTCTCTCTCCCTCTCTCTCTCTCTCATGTATAAGCCCTGACTTAATCTCTCTCTCTTATATATGTAAGCCGATATTAAATATGCCAACATATATAACAGTCAAGAAGAATACTTTTGTGTATATAGACAAGGTAGTGTGTTAAATTCTAAACTATTTCATTGCATTTATGAAGTGCCCGTGCATTTCATTTTGTTGATTCGTTATTAGTTTGAGCCTTCCCCAACTTCTACGATAATATAAGCAATTGTGTGACTGGGTCCACTGGGATTGGATTCTTCTAGAGATAAGTTGGATAAGGAAATATGTATGCGGAAATTTACATGTGAAGGAGACAAAGGGGAAAGGGGAGTTTTGTGTTTGCTCCTCCCTTTTGAAAGATGAATGATGAGTCCCTTTTTACGATCTGAAGTTTTTTCTTTTATTGTCTATTATAGTCACTTTCGTCCTAAAATTAATTGATTTTCTGCAGATCAAGTACTTCCCAGTGCCATGCTTCACTTTCTCCTTCTCAATTTATTTTTGTTTTTTCTTAACATTTCAATTGGAGATTGGCCTCAGGTAAGTTCATTTATGTATTATATTTGGATTTATGTTGATGCTAGCTTCTAACTAGTTTAACAAGACAAGCTAATTTTGAATTGAGATATATATTTCTCTTTAAATGAAGTTTCTTAATAATAAGTGAATGTGAATGTTTTATTTTAGTGTTTTATTGATTGACATTTTGAGTACCATTTGTCATTGTCATGTATGCCTAGGCAGGTATAGCAGGAAAATGCATAGCAGAAAAAGTGCAACCTCAGATATAGGTGTGACAGAATGTAAATATATATATATGTATATCTGCATATAAAGAGAAAGACTTGTGATTTCTGAATTTCCTCAGAAGCTTTTGAAGAATGTGTTTCATGAACTAGATTTTCTTGTCATGGTTGATGGGTTTGAACTTTTTAAATGAGTGTTCTTTTAAGAAAAAAGTACATTAGCAGAGCTATTTTATCTAACCATTTTCATGCATAGCTTTCACATGCCTATTTCATTTAGGTACCGGTTGAAAGTTTAACATAGATCTCTGCATTGCATTCTGCAAACAAATAATCACTGGCTTTTTTTTTTGCTGTTAGTACAGATTAGTTGCCAAGCATGTAGTAGTTGCTATTTTTCCTAAGCTTGTTTAGCATACATCCCATTTGAGAATGAACTGGCACCTTTCTTTGAGAAGTTTTTTATTTTCATGCTTCATGTCTGTAGTGATAGTAGATTGTGACCAAGGAAGTTGAAAATTCTTTCTCAATGATGTTTTGAGTTATGACAGCAGTTGTAGTGATTGTTGCACTGAAATTATGAAAGAATTCTAAATTTTCCAGAGAAATGGAACTGCCTGAGGAAAAAGGAACTCAATCAGATGAATATGAATGATTTGACAAATAATTTTTTTGAACTTGATATTTATTCACTCAAATTGTTTAGTTTAGAATCATTTGTTTACTCTTCTAGTATTTACAAGTATTAAAAAGCCTATTCAGCATTGTTGTTTCTAATTCTTCATTCTTAGTTGCTACGATGTATCCCATATGATATCTATTATGAAACTGACACTGATACTTTATGGAGATCTGTTCTTTTCTTGAGACAGCTGATCGATATGTGTGTGTGCAGGATTAAACACTTAAATGGTGTGTGCAGGATTATACACCTAGATGGCAAATGCCTTTGTTCCTATTTCTTTGATTAGGCCCCACTTTATGTACTGGGAGAAATTGTGTCGGAAAATGTTATTTATTCAATTTAATTTGTAGATATTTTTATCACGTTCTGTTTAGTGGGACACTGTTGTAGATTAGTTACAGTGAAACTTTTATGTGTATCTTTAAGAGTTGAAAACTGAAACTGGTTAGATTTGATGAAAAGTGAAAACCTCATTGAAGAAACTCAGATATTTCTAATCTAAGTGGTATACCTTTTTTTTCCTGCTTAGTTGTATAAGCTCAGATGTAGGGGAAATATACACTACTAATTGGTTGATAATGACCCACAAGTATATAAACTTCTAAAGTATTGGCAAAAACTTTGTTGTGAAACTATTCTTAAGTCCTTCCAAAACCCAAACATGTGGAGTGCTATATAAACTATGAACTTGCCTGGGTTATAATCAATAATATGATGAGTCATAGACTATTCAGAAGCCTTCTCTCCATCAGCTAAGATGACATTAATTAGGGTTCTTGTAAATTTCTATTAAAGGTTGGGACATATACCAAATTGACGTCATAATTGCTTTTTTAATAAGAATTAAATGTAGAAGTTCATATGAATCTCCCTCTTCGGCAAAACTTTCTATGGTAAGATTCTTCACCAGAGGAAAATTTTATAGTGTAATGTGAACTTCTATGTTTTGCTTTAATAAATTTAAGTTATTTGTCACATCTCTAAATTTTAAAATCTTGTTCTTCTGATACAACTATATTTTGCTAAGATAAATTTTAAACTTTGTTATTCTGCTACAACTCTATTTTGCTAAGATAACTTTTTTAGGTATAGTCATTCTTCTTTTATATATGTCAATGACATGATTATTACAATTAGTAGCAAGATGGACATTGTAAATATTTTTATGGCCCTTTTGCTTTTAGACAAAATAAGTTGGTTGGCTTGCTAAAGTTTGAACTTATTGTCATTTTCTTCCCACTACATGATTTTATTTATTTTTTGTGCACAAGAAAGTTGAACAGAAGATAACCCCTGTTTGTTTTTCTTTTTTCATTTTTTAATGCCAAAGTAAAGCTTAGAATTAGCTCTGCTTTAAAAATTTTTCCATAGAATTTTGTGAATTTTTTTTTTATTTGGTCTACATTTGGATAAATCCAACTGAAGTTGGTTCTGTTGATTATCATTTTTTGGTTATGATAATGCACATACTTCACAATCAAAGTGGTATCGATCATTTTGTAGTGGTTCAATCTGCTTTCAAGTTTATTATTTTTGCTTTTGGTTGAACATTAATCTTTAACAACTCATTTAGCTACAGTTCACACAACTGTCGCCATCAGTTTCAAAATCTGAAGGGGTCTCCGTTTATCGTACTGTTCAACATGCTTGTGAGTTTGTTCTTACTTTCCCTAGGGCATACCATTCAGGATTTAACTGTGGTTTCAACTGTACTAAGGCAGTCAATGTTGCTCCAATTATTGGTTGCCACATGGCCAAAGCGCAGTGGAACTTTGCCATGAACAGTGTCATAAAACATCGATATCACATGATAAATTGCTAGTCGGTGCCGCTAACGGAGCAGTTAGGGCTCCTTGGAGGCAGCTGCTACTCAAGGAATGCAACAAAGTAAGTCTGGGATGGGAATGTGCATGCAGGAAGGATGAAATTCTTACAAAAAAAGTAATCATATGTTTATGCATTACATATTTTAGCTACTTGAAGTTACTCATTCATCATTGTAAGTTGTAACATTTTTTGTTATGACTCTTTTAGGCACGGGTACAAATGGAGCAAATGAAAAGGAGAGAGAAACTTCCTAAAGCTTTGGAGCCAGAAGAATGCATGCAAACATTGATTTGACTGAAGATCAAGAATGCTTTTTATGTTTTTGTGATTCACATCTTCCAGCGATTGGTTGTGAATGTTCACAGAACCGCTTCTCATGCTTAGAGCATGCAAAGCTACTCTGCTAATATGGTTCAAGAAAAAGATATTTCCTCTTCCATTATGATTTGAATGAATTGCATACCCTTGTAAAAGCTTTAGAAGGAAATCTGACCGCTCTGTACGACTGGGCAACTGGAAAGTTGTCCATTGATGGTTTATCCATGACAACACCTGAGAACTCATCTTGTTTGAAGCAAGAAACAAGTTGCAGTAGTTTCACCAAATCAGGGGAAACAGGCTTGGAACTCTTGCCGCCACACAATCAGAGATTATAGGTAAGTTGGAGCCTGAAGTTGGACTTCTTGGTTGAGCATTCAGTTGACTCAGTTGCAACTGGCCTTTCTTCAGAAGTGGAAAACAGGAAATGCAATGAACTGAAATGTCCTTCAAAGGAAGGATCAAATTCTAGCACAAAGAGTCCAAAAGTCCTTGACATGAACGAAGCATGCAAATCTGAGGAAAATGGTTGCGATACTTCAGGAGCCTTTCAATCAAGTTCAGTAGAAAATAGCCACATGGCTTCATATCTTGTCAACAAACTACACATTATGAATTCTTTGGAATTTCTGATAAATATAATTATAAATACAGATAATTATATATTAAATAAACAAATATATATATATGTACTCATTTGAATCTTCTGGCTGTTGGATGACTAATAGATTTAAATTATGTCACTGATAGACCCATAAACCATTAAAAAAAGTGCCATAAATAGGCACTATTTGATACACTATTGCTAATACAGCTGCATGCTTTAGCGACTGGTCTTTATTTTTAGTAATAAGACAAGATCTAAGAAATGACAAATTTGAATGTGTGTGTGTGTGTGGATTCAAATTTGACGGATGCTAGATATTGTCAAATAGCTCAAAATAAAACATTATTTGCTAAAATATAGACACTGCAGGGGTATTAGCAACGGTTTATGGTTTGTGGTAGTGTGTTTTTATAAAAGTTTATCGTGATTTCAACAACATTTTGTGGTGCTTTCAACCATAGATTTTTAACCTTTTAATTACCTAACAACACTGGGCATTCAACATGCTAGAATTCTCCGATATAAAAGTACTAGTAATATCTTAAGTATTAATTGTTATAGGTGAAGACTAAGTAGCACCATTGTATGGCGCCTAATGATATTTTAATTTGATTACTATAAACTCATGCACAAAATGACTTTGATCATATCTAAAGGGTGCAAAGGATTCCATGTTTGGTTTTAAGTTAGGCCTCTTTCAAATGCATGACCCCAAAATATTAATTAGCTGACAGGCAAGTTCTCAATGATGGGAAACCTCTCACACACACTAGATCAGTGGGAACTTCGTAGCAAAAGTCCTGTATATATGCTGCCAAAACACTATGACTGGCTCTAAGGGTAGGCACTGGGCCAGACACCAGATGGACAATTGGGACCATTTGACCTACTGGCCAGATAAAAAAACTCACTAGGATAGCTGGCCTGGGTCGGGTATTGGGGGCTCGACTTGGCCCAAATACATACCTTTTTACTTTTTTTTTCCACATTCTTTGGCATGATGCCAGCAGTCGACTCCCATACAAACTCTTGACATATTCCCAATGGTTTTCAAAAAATTAATAAATGAAAAGTGAAGAGTTTCAAATAAGGATAGATATCGGGTTGAGTACAAGATAAACATGAAGTTGATGGTCAGGCCCTGGCCCAATAACTAAACAGAACAGGCTTGGACTGCCAATAAAGGCTTTGGGTCAGCCCAAGCACGGCTTTGTCAAGCCTTGGTCCAGCCTAATGCTATTCCAGATCCGGTTCACCCACATTCATTTAGGTGAGAGCCAGCTTGCTCGGACCTTACCCAACCCTTTGACATCCCCAGGTTGGGTTAAACTGTTGATGCCCACTTTGACCAACTCCAATGATGTCATTGATCGATTCCTCAACAAAGCCAAACTGCAGATGCTGGACTGTAGATGGTCCGTGTTGGCCCGCAGTTTGAGAGTGACATCAAGCTGGGAGCTACTTTGTCAATATTTTGGAAATTTCTCTGAATGAAATGTAAAATCAAGTGGAAACAGAAAGAAACCCGTAAGCACATCTGCATCTTTTGAAATGGGCGATTGGCAATGAATTGGCTAAATCATGCTTCATTCCGAATCACTTGATTAAAGATTGGCTGATTGCCTCAAGGCACATAGGGCAACTGGGCTGCAAGGCAGTTCATATGCAAGGAATTCAAGGTTTGAATCTTGTGGCCGCTGTCACATTCTAGTGTGTTATTTCTCTTGTCTGCAAACCATGGCAAGAACAACATTCGAGTTGAACGATGTACAGTACATCCACCTTGGTGGTTTTTTGAAGAAGAGAGTTTCTTCTAAGTAAACATAAATAAATAAATAAATATTAGCCGATTTGTATAACACTTTGGATCAACCCAAGCCAAGCCCCTACAATTCAAGTCGGCTGATTCCAACCAACTTTTACAAGAGAAAAACAAAATGTGAGAGTATGAAGAATTAAAGTACCATTAAGGCGGATTGATAAGTATTACAATAGGCAACTCCTAACCGTCCAAGAAACTGGGCTCGATCAATCGACGTCCAGCCGTGCTCTTGAGATGGCCGGACCACCATGTAACTTCTTCTTGATTGATGTTTAATATTTATATGCTTCCTACTGAGGCATTCTTCTAGGTCATGCACACAGACCTCATGTCGGCTAACAACGCTGGATGCAATGGTTTAGGCTACTTGTCAAAGAAAGAAAAATGTGACCCATGGATGCAATGGAAATCTGACACAAGAATATTCCATGCATTTCTCTCTCTCTAATAGCCCACATCGTCCATTAATCTTCTTACCATCCTTAAGAGCTGTTTTAGAATAAAGAAACAATTCAGGCTAAATCAGAAAGCGAGAGAGAGAGAGAGAGAAAGGGTGGTGACAGTTGCTCATGAAGAGGCAATGAGTGGAGAGCGTTCAGCTGAGTTCGGGTAGAGTGAGTTGAGTGCCCAGTTAAGGGTACCCAAAGTACATAACCAAGAGTAAGCGGACATTTTAGTAATTTTCAAAGGTATGTCCTTTATAGTTTTTTTTTTTTACTTCCACTTTTGTCTTCCCAATTTTTTTTTTCGGTGTAAATTGGGACTATTTTCATCATAACCAGTTCACAAAATTCTTTTGCATTTGTATGACACATATATAACCAGGTTTAGAGTTCAGGTGGACATGGGACAACGTGAACATATTTGTATTAATGTAACAGCCATAATGAAAGGAGAGTACCCAGTCCAAGAAAAGGTATTATACAAAAGACATATCTTCAAAGAAGAGGATATATATATATATATATATATATATATATATATATATATATATATATATATATATACGCATGTATGTATGAAAGAGTTAAAAAGTCTAAAATAAACATCATTTTATTAAAAAATTCAAAAGTACCCCAACCCCATCTTATTTCCACTGCATACTTGTGCGTTCGGATGTGACGCAACTCAATCTCATATCGGGGCTTCAGGTCTGCAGGTGGTGGAGAGAAGAAATTGCACTTTGGTCACCATTATTGTCATGGAATATCGCTTGTTGATTTCTCAATCGATGCGATGCTGTGGATGAGATATCACTTTAAAAAATCTGGAATTGGATCTCGAATTGATGGACTAGCATTTGTTTATCCATCTATAGGAACAAGTTTTCTCTGACATCTTAGACTTAACTTCTTGCTTAGGTGGGCATCCGATATACTTCTGCTGACGTATGTGGAGGGCTACATATCTATATGATCCAATATATGGCATGCCCCAAGGTCTGATTTGTATAGGTTACAAGTGAAAACTGGAAGGACTGCACCTTCTTAGGCATGGAGTAACATAAATTACCCATCTAAATAGATCTGTTTTCCCTTCTTCATGGTTCATAGTGGTTATGTGTTCTTTTTTGTCACTTTCTGGTTTTCAATCTTTTTCATTGGAGGAAAGAGATCCAGGGAAATTGTGTATAGTCACTCACGCTCGGTTAGACTTCTGCTAAGCATCCCCCATTTTGTCTACCTATTTAGTGGTTGTTCTTATTACGAAAACTGTATGAGTGTCCCTGCTGCCAAATGACTCCTTAAAAGTAGTGGAGCCGCATTGCGAAATTTGTAAGCAATTTCCCGTACCAGTCATTGATACTTCTTTTTTTTAAATTTTTTTTATATACCTTAAAGTTGAAAGTTAAACTAATACTACCCCCCAGTCAGAAATTTGGCTTTGCTACTACCCCTTTAGGGTTCTATTTTTCTTCAGATTGATCTTTAGCTGAAAACCATTTTGGTGATTTTTGGACTCTGGTTAGTTTGAAGGCGTGAAGCGTAGACTCTCCATCCAACATGCACCAAACTCCACAAGTTTGTGATGTACTCCATATTTTGGTGATTGATTATAACCTTGCTTAGCTTATCTTACAATCAAGTTGAGGAGTTACCATGTTCTAAGTTTAAAATATATAGTTTTCCAGTACCTAACGAAAAATTCTTGTATAATAATGCAATTGCGCTGCATGAACTTCCGGCAGCCACTCCTTGTGAAAACAAAGAGCTTTTTTGCGTTCGGAAACTGTCGAGGAAGCCCCTCGTTCTATTCATGAGACATCAAATAGGTAATTAAATATACAAATGACAGTAATTAATCCACTTTCTATGTCATAACTTATAGATACCAAGATTGGAACATCTTGCCAGGGGACTTACGGTGGCTGGTGACATTAGCTAGTGATGTAACAAGTTCTTGCATCATTTACCGGGGATTGCATGCAACTTTTTGTGTTTTCTGCATCCTTCTCCACGGTCCAAGCAATTTTAAGTAATAGCGTTTGAATATTCTTGTGTTGAAGAATTCCAATCACCATTTGATCAATAAGAGAGACATCTTCCCCTTAGCCAATCAATGTGAATGAAACATCAAGCTGGTCCCACTTGATTAACTATAAGAGAGCAAATGAATGACTTAAATCTCATTTATATTTATACGAACTTGTTGTTTCAATCCCTTTACTCATTCAGTATAAACGTAACAACATGTTTAACTCATTGCATTGACTATAAGGGATGAAATGAATGCTTAAATTTCATTTGTATTCATTCAAACTTTTGATTTCAATTTCTTAAATCAATCAGCACGAATGCAACAAAAAACCTTATTTTTCTACGGAGTATGTTAACTTGTCAACCTTCTTGCTTCAACTATTCATTGAGGTTCTTCGTTCTTGAAAATGGTAATATTCAAAAAAATATTGTTCTTACCACTTTCGTCTGTATTCCTAAAAATAATGTAGACCACAAAAATGCATGGGAGCCCCAACCCTGTGATGTATACCTTGTCCCTTCAATGGGGGCCCGAAATGCTACACTTTCCTTGACGAGGAACCGTTCTGATGCAATCGGACTGGGTTTCTCCTTCCATTAATGATGAAAAATAATATAAAGAAAAAAAAGTCAACAGAAAAAACACAATTAAGAACTGGCCTCTAACTAAGCCTCAACACTCTCTTGCTCACTCAGCAAACTTTCCATGGTCAGGGTCAGCACTTTTCAGGATTTGACTGACCTGAATCTTTGACCTTCAGTATCATTAATGTTGGCTTTTCCTTTGTTTTTTGTTTTTTTGACTTTGTCAACGACAAAGGAGTTTCTAAAGGAGATAGCCTCCAAAGAGAAGTGATCTTTAACCACGGAATAACTTCTCACTGTTGAGCATACCAATGAACCAGAGTCACTCTCTTAGTTCCTTGACACGAGAACTAAGAGCATGATAGTTTGTGATTAGAGTAACATGACAGTCTTTAGAAATCCTCTCTACATGAACAGAGTCCATAATTCTGATCATGTTTGAGAAGAGAAACCTTTGTACCACCAACCTGGTTTTCCTGATTGGGGAGGCGTTAAAGCATTGTAAACCAGCCACTTTATAAACATTTGCAACACATGTAGTGACCACTTCCAGCCCCCACTCATCTTTACTCTTACAATGCCAAAAATGACTGAAAATTATGGTTTGCAGCTAGATGTTTATCGCCTGTTTTACATATTGTCCTCATTCTTGTTTATAGAATACCTCACAGCATGAGTTTCAAACTTCCCTCTTAGCAATCTCAGCTAGCTTAACCACCTCTGCCTAGTTTCTTAACAAGATTTCCTTTCTAAAAAAAAAAAATCTCTAGTGGCAACTGTGATATTAGCCCTTAACGTGTCCTGACTTTTTTGAAGGGACGATTTCAGAAAGCCATTCAGACATGGTGCATTATTGGAGTTGGCACCCATAACAGCTATTGCACTTCCTCATCTGAAATGGGACTTAACAACGTTAAGTTTTCTTTTATAAATACGCAGTGACCAACTGCAAGCTGATCCACAATCATTCTTGTTGAGTTGTCACGGGTAAAAAATCTTTAAAAATGAGAAGTACATGCGGAAAGAATTGGATCCTCCTCATAAAACTCCCCATCATCTGTCTTCATGTGCAAGAGTGTTTTTTTTTTCTGGCCTTTCTTGAACATAGCATGAAAACGTTTGCTGTTATTATCCCTTTTTTTTAGCCATGATACCCTTACTTTCTTTTTCTAGTACATTTCTTCATCTCAAAGAGCATCCGCAAGAAAACATCTAATATGATTTTCAGAAGTGGACCAGTTATGAGAGTCAATATCTTGCCTCTTATAAATTTCAATAAAATCCTTTTGAAGTACGTTAATTCTGATGTCAACTTTCTTGGTTCTATACTTACTCCAATTACTTAGGCATGGTCGTACTCTATTCGGTTTTGCGAGAAGTTTAAGCATTGCACATCCTCTACACTCCACTCTCCATGCCCTTGTAATAATGACCTTACAACTAGGTTGACACTCTCAATAAAGGAACTATTTAAATCTTCATCTTCTCCTGTGTGCGGTTTTAAAGATATTTAATTTACATGTAAAAGAGAAGTGCTGAGTGGTCTAAAGAACTTCTTGGTTATACCAAAAGCTGCCCACAATTTTCAACTTGCTCAAAAATCTATCTAATTTGCTTTGAACCAGTGCTGTCGGGGCGCAGAGATTGGTTCAAGTGAATGCTCTGTTTCTGTCCACAACCACTAAATAGGTAGACAAAATGGGGGATGCTTAGTAGAAGTCTAACCGAGCGTGAGTGACTATATACAATTTCCCTGGATCTCTTTCCTCCAATGAAAAAGATTGAAAACCAGAAAGTGACAAAAAAGAACACATAACAACTATGAACCATGAAGAAGAGAAAACAGATCTATTTAGATCGGTGCTTTATGTAACTTCACGCCTAAGAAGGTGCAGTCCGTCCAGTTTTCACTTTTAACCTATACAAATCAGACCTTGGGGCATGCAATATATTGGATCATATAGATATGTAGCCCTCCACATACGTCAGCAGAAGTATATCGGATGCCCACCTAAGCAAGAAGTTAAGTCTAAGATGTCTGAGAAAACTTGTTCCTATAGATGGATAAGCAAATGCTAGTCCATCAATTCGAGATCCAATTCCAGATTTTTTAAAGTGATATCTCATCCACAGCATCGCATCGATTGAGAAATCAACATGCGATATCCCATGACAATAATGGTGGCCAAAGTGCAATTTCTTCTCTCCACCGCCTGCAGACCCGAAGCCCCAATATGAGATTGAGTTGCGTGCACATCCGAACGCACAAGTATGCAGTGGAAAAAAGATGGGGTTGGGGTACTTTTGAATTTTTTAATAAAATGATGTTTATTTTAGACTTTTTAACTCTTTCATATATATATATATATCCTCTTCTTTGAAGATATGTCTTTTCTATAATACCTTTTCTTGGACTGGGTATTCTCCTTTCATTATTGCTGTTACATTAATACAAATATGTTCACGTTGTCCCATGTCCACCTGAACTCTAAACCTGGTTATATATGTGTCATACAAATGCAAAAAATTTTTGTGAACTGGTTATGATGAAAATAGTCCCAATTTACACCGAAAAAAAAAATTGGGAAGACGAAAGTGGAAGTAAAAAAAAAAACTATAAAGGACATACCTTGAAAATTACTAAAATGTCCACTTACTCTTGGGTATGTACTTTGGGTACCCTTAACTGGGCACTCAACTCAATCTACCCGAACTCAGCTGAACGCTCTCCACTCACTGCCTCTTCATGAGCAACTGTCACCACCCTTTCTCTCTCTCTCTCTCTCTCTCTCGTGCTTTTTGATTTAACCTGATTTGTTTCCTTATTCTAAAACAGCTCTTAAGGATGGTAGGAAGATTAATGGACGATGTGGGCTATTAGAGAGAGAGAAATGCATGGAATATTCTTGTGTCAGATTTCCATTGCATCCATGGGTCACATTTTTCTTTCCTTGACAAGTAGCCTAAACCATTGCATCCAGCGTTGTTAGCCGACGTGAGGTCTGTGTGCATGACCTAGAAGAATGCCTCAGTAGGAAGCATATAAATATTAAATATCAATCGAGAAGAAGTTACATGGTGGTCCAGCCATCTGAATTGCACGGCTGGACGTCGATGGATCGAGCCCAGTTTCTTAGACGGGCCTGCCCTGATTGCATTTTGAGAAATCCAGGACTTGTCAAACACGATGAGCAGCCATTGACTCCACAGTTTTTCCAAAGGAAAAGGACCGACCTCATCGGTTCGCAGTTTGAATGGGTCGCCACAAAACACAGTCACTCGTCGGTGGCAAAGCTAGATATTCAGTGCTGACAGGCAGGCCCTTCAGAAAATCAGTGGCCGAGGGATGCCATATGCTAATCAGCAAAATAGCTACGGAGCTTTAGCAAGTAAACTAATAATTTTTGTGTGCCTGTGTGGGCAATTGCCCAGACAAGCCCACATGTTCCTGCATCATTCTTGATAAATAGGAGTTGCCTATTGTAATACTTATCAATCCCCCTTAATGGTACTTTAATTCTTCATACTCTCACATTCTGTTTTTCTCTTGTAAAAGTTGGTTGGAATCAGCCAACTTGAATTGTAGGGGCTTGGCTTGGGTTGATCCAAAATGTTATACAAATCGGCTAATATTTATTTATTTATTAATGTTTACTTAGAAGAAACTCTCTTCTTCATAAAACCACCAAGGTGGATGTACTGTACATCGTTCAACTCGAATGTTGTTCTTGCCATGGTTTGCAGACAAGAGAAATAACACCCTAGAATGTGACAGTGGCCACAAGATTCAAACCTTGAATTCCTTGCATATGAACTGCCTTGCAGCCCAGTTGCCCTATGTGCCTTGAGGCAATCAGCCAATCTTTATTCAAGTGATTCGGAATGAAGCATGATTTAGCCAATTCATCGCCAATCGCCCATTTCAAAAGACACAGATGTGCTTATGGGTTTCTTTCAGTTTCCACTTGATTTTACATTTCATTCAGAGAAATTTCCAAAATATTGACAAAGTAGCTCCCAGCTTGATCTCACTCTCAAACTGCAGGCCAACACGGACCATCTACATTCCAGCATCTGCAGTTTGGCTTTGTTGAGGAATCGATCAATGACATCATTGGAGTTGGTCAAAGAGGGCATCAACAGTTTAACCCAACCTGGGGATGTCAAAGGGTTGGGTAAGGTCCGAGCAAGCTGGCTCTCACCTAAATGAATGTGGGTGAACCGGATCTGGAATAGCATTAGGCTGGACCAAGGCTTGACAAAGCCGTGCTTGGGCTGACCCAAAGCCTTTATTGGCAGTCCAAGCCTGTTCTGTTTAGTTATTGGGCCAGGGCCTGACCATCAACTTCATGTTTATCTTGTACTCAACCCGATATCTATCCTTATTTGAAACTCTTCACTTTTCATTTATTAATTTTTTGAAAACCATTGGGAATATGTCAAGAGTTTGCATGGGTGTCGACTGCTGGCATCATGCCAAAGAATGTGGAAAAAAAAAAGTATAAAGGTATGTATTTGGGCCAAGTCGAGCCCCCAATACCCGACCCAGGCCAGCTATCCCAGTGAGTTTTTTATCTGGCCAGTAGGTCAAATGGTCCCGATTGTCCATCTGGTGCCTGGCCCAGTGCCTACCCTTAGAGCCAGTCATAGTGTTTTGGCAGCATATATACAGGACTTTTGCAACGAAGTTCCCACTGATCTTGTGTGTGTTAGAGGTTTCCCATCATTGAGAACTTGCTTGTCAGCTAATTAATATTTTGGGGTCATGCATTTGAAAGAGGCCTAACTTAAAACCAAACATGGAATCCTTTGCACCCTTTAGATATGATCAAAGTCATTTTGTGCATGAGTTTATAGTAATCAAATTAAAATATCATTAGACGCCATACAATGGTGCTACTTAGTCTTCACCTATAAAAATTAAAACTACTTAAGATATTACTAGTACTTTTATATCGAATTCTAGCATGTTGAATGCCCAGTGTTGTTAGGTAATTAAAAGGTTAAAAATCTATGGTTGAAAGCACCACAAAATGTTGTTGAAATCACGATAAACTATTATAAAAACACACTACCACAAACCATAAACCGTTGCTAATACCCCTACAGTGTCTATATTTTAGCAAATAATGTTTTATTTTGAGCTATATGACAATATCTAGCATCCATCAAATTTGAATCCACACACACACACACATTCAAATTTGTCATTTATTAGATCTTGTCTTATTACTAAAAATAAAGACCGATCGCTAAAGGATGCAGCTGTATTAGCAACAGTGTATTAAATAGTGCCTATTTATGGCACTTTTTTTAATGGTTTATGGGTTTATCAGTGACATATTTTAAATCTATTAGTCGTCCAACATCCAGAAGATTCAAATGAGTACATATATATATATATATATGTTTGTTTATTTAATATATAACTATCTGTATTTATAATTATATTTAACATTGGGAACCTTATTTTCCTACAGAGTATGTTAACTTGTCAACCTTCTTCCTTCAACTATTCATTGAGGTTCTTCGTTCTTGAAAACGGTAATTTTCAAAAACATATTGTTCTTACCACTTTTGTCTGTATTCCTAAAAATAATGTAGACCACAAAAATGCATGGGAGCCCCAACCCTGTGATGTATACCTTGTCCCTTCAATGGGGGCCCGAAATGCTACACTTTCCTTGACGAGTAACGGTTCTAATGCAATCGGGCTGGGTTTCTCCTTCCATTAATGATGAAAAATAATATAAAGAAAAAAAATCAACAGAAAAACCAAAATTAATAACTGGCCTCTAACTAAGCCTCAACACTCTCTTGCTCACTCAGCAAACTTTCCATGGTCAGGGTCAGCACTTTTCAGGATTTGACTGACCTGAATCTTTGACCTTCAGTATCATTAATGTTGGCTTTTCCTTTGTTTTTTGTTTTTTTGACTTTGTCAACGACAAAGGAGTTTCTAAAGGAGATAGCCTCCAAAGAGAAGTGATCTTTAACCACGGAATAACTTCTCACTGTTGAGCATACCAATGAACCAGAGTCACTCTCTTAGTTCCTTGACACGAGAACTAAGAGCATGATAGTTTGTGATTAGAGTAACATGACAGTCTTTAGAAATCCTCTCTACATGAACAGAGTCCATAATTCTGATCATGTTTGAGAAGAGAAACCTTTGTACCACCAACCTGGTTTTCCTGATTGGGGAGGCGTTAAAGCATTGTAAACCAGCCACTTTATAAACATTTGCAACACATGTAGTGACCACTTCCAGCCCCCACTCATCTTTACTCTTACAATGCCAAAAATGACTGAAAATTATGGTTTGCAGCTAGATGTTTATCGCCTGTTTTACATATTGTCCTCATTCTTGTTTATTGAATACCTCACAGCATGAGTTTCAAACTTCCCTCTTAGCAATCTCAGCTAGCTTAACCACCTCTGCCTAGTTTCTTAACAAGATTTCCTTTCTAAAAAAAAAAAAATCTCTAGTGGCAACTGTGATATTAGCCCTTAACGTGTCCTGACTTTTTTGAAGGGACGATTTCAGAAAGCCATTCAGACATGGTGCGCTATTGGAGTTGGCACCCATAACAGCTATTGCACTTCCTCATCTGAAATGGGACTTAACAACGTTAAGTTTTCTTTTATAAATATGCAGTGACCAACTGCAAGATGATCCACAATCATTCTTGTTGAGTTGTCACGGGTAAAAAATCTTTAAAAATGAGAAGTACATGCGGAAAGAATTGGATCCTCCTCATAAAACTCCCCATCATCTGTCTTCATGTGCAAGAGTCTTTTTTTTTCTGACCTGTCTTGAACATAGCATGAAAATATTTGCTGTTATTATCCCTTTTTTTTAGCCATGATACCCTTACTTTCATTTTCTAGTACATTTCTTCGTCTCAAAGAGCATCCGCAAGAAAACATCTAATATGATTTTCAGAAGTGGACCAGTTATGAGAGTCAATATCTTGCCTCTTATAAATTTCAATAAAATCCTTTTGAAGTATGTTAATTCTGATATCAACTTTCTTGGTTCTATACTCACTCCAATTACTTAGGCATGGTCGTACTCTATTCTGTTTTGCGAGAAGTTTAAGCATTGCACATCCTCTACACTCCACTCTCCATGCCCTTGTAATAATGACCTTACAACTAGGTTGACACTCTCAATAAAGGAACTATTTAAATCTTCATCTTCTCTTGCATGCGGTTTTAAAGATATTTAATTTACATGTAAAAGAGAAGTGCTGAGTGGTCTAAAGAACTTCTTGGTTCTACCAAAAGCTGCCCACAATTTTCAACTTGCTCAAAAATCTACCTAATTTGCTTTGAACCAGTGCTGTCGGGGCGCAGAGATTGGTTCAAGTGAATGCTCTGTTTCTGTCCACAATCTCTCTTAGTCCAACATCTTGGATGAATCCATTGAATGCTAAACAAGCTTGGCTAGCAGGGGCAGGGCCATTTTTCAGACTCCTTATAAGCTGAATTAAAATCTTTCATTATAATACTAACATTTGTTTATTGGCAATTATGATATTTAACATAACCAATTGGTCTTTGCGAATTCTGAAGTGAGGGTGAAGATACACACCTATTGTATCAAAGTTGAGATTGAAAGCTTTATGAATAAACAAACAATCCATCCAAAATTTATTAAATTTGCAACTAGGGTCAATCTAAAATCAGCATGTCTCTAACTCTACACAATTATGGCCCCATTAAGATTCGTATCAATATTAGATTAAAAAAAAAAAAACTCCTTGAAGTGATTGCAAAAGGATTTGAAGTTGTCTGCATTCAACATGATATCGAAACATGAAAATGATCCCAAGTTGATGAGATATCACCCAATTGCCAAAATCTTTCTACGTTGTTAGAGTAGCAAGGCCTCTAACAATCCTACTATAAACTTCATTTGATGGCAATTGGCAACTCCTCTTAGGCTCCTTTTCCTAGAGGAGAACATTCTCTTTGTTATGGAAATCTCTGCTCCTTGGATATCCATGTCAGGATCATGTTGTGCCAACATCCTTTCTTTCAGGACAGAACTTTATATAGCCTTAAAAAATGTTGTCCCACAACCCTTCTTATTAAAATTGTTAACTTCTTTGGAATGGAGAGCTTTTTTTGTTCAAACTAATATTCATAGGAGAGGAAGACCTTTTATCTTTTTGTTTTCAGTCCATTAGTACAGTCCTAGTGGAGTTCAAACAGCCAAATCCAGGAAAAAATTCCTCCTCAACTTCTGTGGCTTTCTTCTTGGTCTCATGGCTGGACTCAGCAATAGTTTTACCATGGTTAACCTTCAATGAAGATGATTCCATCACCATTTCATATGAGATAATCCCTTGAGACTCGTGACCCATAGATCATAGGTTTTCAATAGGAAGTACATCTTTTTCAAGAGGCACAAATTGATTTCATTTAATATTAGATAGCTTGCATTGCTTAGAGCCTAGATTCCACCTTCTATTAGCAATAATGACCTGAGTCCATCCACTTGAGGGTTTAGTATTCACTTTTCCCTCCCTCATACGAGTGAGATGATCCCCATGTGGAATGTAATGAGACCCCACATAAGGTACTGAAACAAATTTTTTTTTCATCTTCCACCATTTATTCAATAACTTTATCACCATCAAGTATACAAATCGAACCCATAAGTGAAGCCATCAGCATCTACAAAAAAACTACCCAGAACCTTAACGACATCAGCTAACACCTTGCAGTTCCACATGTAAAGAGGCAACTTCGGTAGACAAATCCCTAGAGGGGTTCTCGTGACAGCTTGAAGTTGATGTGGCATTCCTGACTTCCACTTGCTAGAGACCAAAAACCTATCGCGAACACGCCATTTTTTTTGTTGCATAACTTCCTCTAAATATTCCTTTGAGGAAGCCTTGATCAGAAAGAGTCATTTTGAAAGGAGTGAAAATTGTTTTCACCTGATACAAATTGTGAAAAACTTCCTCCCAATTCAAATGAAATCTTGAGCTACCACCTAATAGAATTGCAATAGCAGTCCATCAGAAAGGTCTGACCATTTGCTTCCCCTCAATTTCACACACTGCATTGTCTGGTAATCCAAATGCCTCCTCCCACTCATTTTGGTCCACAACACCAGTGCTCTTTACCACCGACACCTAAAATCATCGCGCTGATAGAACTGAGTGGAATCCTTGATCAATAGGTGACTTTTCATGATCCATCATCCCTAAGGATGGGCGAGAGCCTTCACCACCCACGATAAAGTGATGTTCACAAACATTTTTCTAACTCTAACCTAGGGTTCATGTTGTTCCCTTTCTCTGCTCCTTCACGTGATAACCACATCTTCTCCTTGACCAAGAACTGTTACTTGTGGAACAATCCACACGCTACTCAATTTGACAATGTGCTTCTTTTCCCCACCATTTGTATTTAAATCCACACCCTTAGTCACAACCTACCTCATGATCTCCTTTATAAATACAAGGAGTTTTTCTTTGTAGATCTACTATTAACAGTTGCCATAGCCACCTTCCTCTCCTCCTTCATGATCCTCCTGTAACTTCTCCCAGTTGCACTATCAAACTTTCCTACCAACAACTTCACTAACTCTGTCAATGTTAACCAAAACTCCAGGATTCTTGATAGACCTCATTCACCCAGAATTGCCTCTCTCTCATCTCTATGATCCTTCATCCACTCCAGTTCGACGCACTGAGCAGGGCAGCTCTATGCTTCAAGTTGTACTCCCGATTGGCTTCAGGTTATGCCAACACCAACAACACGACCATCCACGTGTATTCTCATGAAGCCTGACCAGATGAACTAATTCCAGTGCCTGACCGCTAAAATCTGGAAATATCTGGCAAATTCCATATTTCAAGGAAATGCCCCGGTAACTTAGAAGTTTAGAACTAAAGCCCATTGATCCTAGAAACGTTCATTTGGGTTATCATGGCGGAACTCGATCCATGAAAAGCAAGAAAGAAATGCAAACTTGTGTCATAAAAAGTTTAGAAACGAGTTGATCTGGCAACTCTATACTGTGAATAGTAACAAAAATTGATTGAAACTTGTGTCAGCTATCTAAGGGTCCTTTGAAGATTCAATTGCTACGATTATTCTCTTTGTTTTCATGTTTAATTGAGTTCAGGACTATCTGGTTAACTTGTGAAATGTGTTGGGTCTGCTAAACAGGTGAAACTGCCGACACGCGTTCACATCCTGCAATCAAACGTGGTTGAAATGTTTTGGAAAACTTCCACCTGTATGACAAGACAAAAATTTTAGGAAAGAAAGTTGGCCGTATGTCCAACTATTTCTTCTCAAATCCCACCATACAACCTATATACTTAAATCTATGAGAGAATAGGCTGGTAGGCAGTTGTTTCGACTTATCGAAGCAGCACCTTCATAAAAAAGAAGACATTGATACATCTATATATAGAGAG
>NW_022204569.1:0-33744 GCF_008831285.2 Nymphaea colorata | reverse complement strand
ACCCCAACCCCAACCCCAACCCCAACCCCAACCCCAACCCCAACCCCAACCCCAACCCCAACCCCAACCCCAACCCCAACCCCAACCCCAACCCCTTTATAATTCTGACAATAATTTTTTCAAATTTAAATACTGACTGTTTGAAGATTATAAACATAGCAGATAGTATATCAAGCGAATTGAGGGTTATTAAGGCAATAGTACGGCCAATAATAACCTTCTGAAGGCTGTTCAAGATTGAGGGCCAGCATTTTGTAATATTCTTGATAATCGATGACACCATAGTAGTTAGGGAGCTGATAAGCCAAGGTAAAATTGGACAAACCCTCCCTATCTGTTTTCTCATCGGTCTGGACTCCAAATTCCTTGCGCTCCTTCTCAACTTCAAAGGAGTCCATTGATTTATTGCTAGAGGAGGTAGTGCATTAGGTTAATCTCTCCATTTCTGAGTTATATATCTATTCCCCAAATTTCTTCCTGTAAAATCTCTTTAGCTTTGCAATGGTCTTGTACTTGATCATGAATTTCTGAAAGTGGCTCCTGCACTGTGCTGGGGTTCTGTTGATGAGGTGCTGTGAGAACAGCTTAAAAATTTTGCAGGATCTAAGTGGAAACAGTTTTACTTTCTTTGGTGTTTAGAGTTGAATATTTCTTGGTGCTTGTGTATAAAAACCACGAAGCGCAGGTTGTCCTCCTCACTCCACCTGCCTTCGTTTAATTACTCCCTTTTTTCCGACTGTGAGCCTTCGCTTTAATTCTCACATGCATCGTACTAAAGCTTCATATTTGGGGAGTCCCTTAAGCCAGCATCAGATAAATCCTCTAATGAGTTTTCCTTTGGATCCACTATCATTCTTTTTAGAATATAATTTTTATAATGTATTACATCGATTTTCAGTGTTTTAATTATATCTAACGACGGTAATTATATCCGCTTCCGATCAATTCTTATTCATTAGCAATCACGAATACGGAAGAAATTGAATCAGCCCACCCACTAACAGGACTGGATAACCCATATACGTTTCTTTTACTACCAAACGCCTAAAAAAACTAGAGCTTAGCAGGATCAAAAAATGGCAAATCGATAGTTATCAACAAATTCTTCACTTTTCAATGGACAGGCACGTCAAAACTGATGATAATATGAGCATGGATAATAATGTTTTTGAAATTAAATTCGGATGAAATAGCTTTCGGATAATTAATTTTATGAACTAAGATTTTCAACTATTTCTCGCATTTCCCTATTGATGCAGATTATAGAAGAAATCCCAATATTCGAAGCCATAATCGATATGAATTTATTCTCCGGCCACTATTTTCCTGGTTGCCGACAGAAAGGCTTTTTGGTAACTAGCAAGCGTAATTTTAGCATTGTGGGAGACTCCTGAATGGTGTGGAAAGCTCTTTCCCCTACGGTAGGTTTCATAACGAGGGGTTTTGTACTTTTACGGCTCCCATTTGACAATGTCGTTAGCTCGAGAGCATGGAGCTCGGCTTATCACGCAGTATTGATTATCGATAAGGACCATCTTATCCTCATACCAAAACTCTCGATCCAAGCTGTTCTTTGTGTGCATAATCGACCCATGATACTCGCATATGTATTATCTGTCTTCGATGTCCGTCCTGGCAAAAAGGCCCATTCCCGAGTTCTACAATTTGGATTATTTGATATCGATTTTGAGCAGCTACGAGTCAGGGTATTCGTAGAATTATTCGAGGACGTCTTCTTATTGTTGGTTAGATTAATTCATTAATAAATATCATAATTAATGGGATAATTCTGCTATTGGGATGCCAAGAGCCTCGGAGATACTATCATCCTAATAGTCCTCACTGTTACGATCGCCATTATAGCCAGCATTACCATTTACCGCTTGAGGAGGAGTAGGCACTTAGGCCTGCATGGCAAGAAGATAATGCTGATCTACATTCTGGTCATGGGGTGGTGTATCATCATGTTCGGCCAGAACGTTTAAGCATTGTGGTTTTCTTCGTCTATCTCTATCCAGATCCAAGGTAGTCTATCGTGCCATTTGCCCGCTATTATGTGAGGTTTGATATACTTCCAGGATTTATTGTACAGACCATTTTTCTCACAATTTGCAGGTACTACTATAAAGGACTCACGGGAGCCATCTAAATTTGCTATTTGTCGAAATGGTAACAGGGCTATATCAAGTACTTGAATTTCTACTACATGTTCAGAATTGCAGCCCAAGCAATCGGTCTCCTTTTGGTCAACATCTTCGCACTATCAAACAGCATCGCTATGTTCGTACAGATAAACCTTTTGATCCTCATCCTAGACTCAGTCATCATGAACATTTACCTTATTTTGTCGCTGAAGATCTATCTGAAAGCGGTCCACTACATCAAGACAATATCAGCAAAGTAGGTGAAAACCCTAAAGATTGAATACTCCTTGATGATAGCCACCAGCATCATGAGAGTCATCATCGATATCATCTTCCTGATGGCCCTCTTTTTTAATCAGATGAGAGCGCATAATCCCTGTGCGTCATCAACGACTTCTCCACGCATATAATGAAATCGATATTCTACAACATCTTCGGCAACCTGGTCAACCACGTCTTTCCCATCGTTTGGATTCTAAAGATTTACTCTTTCGAAACCAAAGTAAGCCGTTCAAGCTCATCGTACTCACAACTGGAAGATCCCGTAAAAAGATCGTGCCTAATATGATTTAAATATTTTTTGTTTCCTTATCCCAAGCATTTCTATTATTATTTTATTCTGATTGTTAAGATGTCGGTCGTTCGCAAACTAGTCGGAGAACTAATAATGCCTCGGTCCAACCGTGAAGCTCAGTCGTCAATATAGGCAACAGTTGCAAAGGTAAACTCGCTTAAAACGTACCACTGCAATAAGATAGCTAATAGCTTCAATAATTTATCCGCGAGGTCAGCCATCTCGTTTATTAGCGAGCGGAAAACGCCATAATCAGCTAATGGTGCTGAGGATAATAAAATAATTGCTCATTTATGGCTCATACCCAGCCTATCTTTTTTCGAACGTTTATATCTTCCCCTGGGTTGTATCCACCTGCAGTTTTCATCACGGCAAAAAAGTAGATCAAAGAGCCTTACTCCTCTACAAAGAAATCACAGGCAAAAATATACCCAATGACAATGCCAATATTTAAACTTTTAAAAAATTTTTAAGCTACGCTGAAGAATTTCTAGTCTTCTTTGGGGAGAACCTTAAATTTTATCCCTACAGCAAATACAAGATAAAGAATATATTCGCAAAGGAATTGCAGAATGGATAATACACAAGGTCTCTATCTCAATTTACGAATCTCGATTTGTCGAATATGCAAGGCAATTTGAAGAAAAGAGGAGCCTTGTTTCGCGACTAACTTAGTGATTTTACAGATTTTCTCAACTTGAAGATCGAATAAAGCCTGCAGGATTCAATGAAATACCACGAAAATTTATTCTTGATGAACTGCTTGGTCGAAATGGGTGAAAGGTATTTCAATCCTAATTAAGCTATTGCATCACTATCATCGTCTTCAGGCTCTGCACCTTTCTAGTCCCAGATAAGATATCTTTAGTGTGCCAGATTATTGATTTCATTTTTTCCACTGCTTAAATCGAAGCAATAGATGCCATAAATGTTCGTTGCTTGCCTCTCATTCTCGAATATTTGTTGCCAGTTGATTTAAGGATTACAAAGTGCGTGAGCTACCCAAAATACTACTATAAGGAGACATCCTAAATAAACTGATAGACTACTATTATGGATGGTATGAAAAGACCAAAATCCTGAAGCTCTCAACTAAAATTTATGAATATTCTATGGGATGATAGAATACCTTAAAAAGCCCTTTAAATTGTCGTACTAAAACAGCTCAAAGAGTAATGTTGGCAATTATATAGGTTTCGTATAAATTTATAGAAAATTTAGCAAAACAACTAAGTAAAGCGAGCGTTCATCATCGACCAGCATCAATAATAAGAGCAAAGATGGTAATTTGCTGAAAGAGGTGGCCTTTTGCGTGAATAGCCAAAAGGTGCAAAGACAAGTTGCATATGAGAATGTCCTTGACGAACTAACAATCACATAAAAATCAAGCGTAAGCTAATTTGGATAGAGCCTTTGAAGTCAGCCAAACAAAGATAGCAAGGAGACTCAATTTGGAATAAAAGCGAAAATAGTCGGTCAAGAAGAACACTAAAAAGCTCCTCAAGGATAAGCTCACGTAAAAGCAAAATAATCGACCATTAAGCGGATGAAGATTAAAGGGAAAATAGCAAATAGAAAATGTGTATTACTATAAAGATGGACTATCGACTCGTAAAGTTCTCAACGGCAAGCAATCCTCATAGCAGAAATTGTTTTCCAACAAAGGACAATTGCAATCCTTTTAAAATCGCAAGATCCAGTATCAGGATAACTACTACATAAGTAATGCTAATCTTATGCTGACGTTCAATACCCCTCCTTGCCAAAGGTTGCAGCAAAGGATAGCAGAGGAGCCAAAAATAATGCTTATTCTCCTCTAAGTCTGACCTATCGCTGCACTCCTCACAGTTTAGCCAGAAGGATAATAACTAGCAGAATAAGTATAATAAGCCAATCTAAAGTATATACTTGGATAGGTCAAACAGAAGCGGTAGAGCTAACCAAAGTGATAAATCTGGATAGTTTTTATATTTTGAGAAGGAGTCTTAGTTGAAATCTGAGAAGCATTTAGATTAAAAGTAAAATAAGGACAGCATCTAAAAAGACTAAATAGAGTTTAACGATAGCTTGAAGATTGTAAATCAGTCATAAAGTGGCTAAATTTTGTAATTTGGAATGGACGTGAATGCCAAGATCCCTCAGACTCTAGCGAAGCCGAAATTCAACTTCAAAAACATCGAAACAAATGATTCTTAAATGATATTGAAGGAAATATAAAGCCCCAGATCGTAAAATATGCTTCTTATCCACACTGTCACTAACAAGTAAGTTTACACTCCTAAAAACATGAATTTGTAAAGCCAAAAAATGCAAAAGCAATTAAAGGAAAGTCATTTGAAACTGAATAGCCCTGCGAATTCCAATGCAAAAAGGATAAAAAGCGTTGAGAGTGATTACTTCAACTCTCCAAAAGCAACCAATCGATAAAGTGTACCTTAAAATCGTCATATTCCTCGTTTGAATAGCTAATCATCAGGAAGCATCATCAAATAAAACTCTGGCCAGCCGCATCTCATTTCTTAATCAATCAGTTTGTCTAATTAAAAACTTCCCAGCAAATTTGGAGAAGTCTTTCGACAGAAGTCAGAAAAGGCGTCAGTCCTATCTTCAAGTCGGTCATTAAAAAGGCTAAGACAACTACCTCAAAGACAAGTATAGATTCCTGACTTCAAAAAGCTTAGAAATCTATAGAATTAATTAGGAAAATTGAAAAAAGAAACAGAACAGTATAATAAGTAACTTGAAGAAAAAAATAAAGAAATGATGCGTCTCAAAAAGTAGCAGAAATAGCTCATTGAAAGCGATCCTTATTTTTTGAAAAAATAGAATTAAATCATGAAAATCCTGTTAAAAAATAAAGATAAAAACCAACCAATTAGAAGCTCTCAAAGCTCTGCAAAGAATATAACAAAATAATTAAAAGAAAGTTCAATAAAGAACTATAACATGAGTTTAAAAGACTATAACAACTAGACGCTAAAGCTAAAATTTTCTAATATAAAAGGATTGACAAAGGAATAAAAAAAAAGTATTGTGAGCAATCGATGCATTTTGTTGAAAAACGACCTAATTGAAATAGGGTACAGCTTCAAAAACAATGAAGTAACCCTATACCTTACCCTCAAAAATTATTGCGATTCTCTTGAAATTAATCTTATGTAAAATTCAGTCAACTTTTCTTAGTCTATCCGTCGATCCTTTGATAAGCTGTATGTTGGGAAGCAAATGAAATTCAAAACAGAAGTGAACTAGACCAAATAAAATAGTAACTTTGTCCCTGCAGCTGTAATAGTTAAGGTAACATACCAGTCTAAGCTTTAGCTGAAAAATTAATAATTTACTTGTGAGCTTCCCTTAACCCCATACAACATGGCCAAGCCTCTATCCTAATTATAAGTTCCTTCACAGATGAGCCAAAGCAAGAATTAAAGGACTGCTTATATTACCCCTCTTTACAGCTCCAGTGAAGATCTTGTAAAAAAAGGTAAGCCATATCTCCTTAACATGTTTCCTCATGGCACTTTTAATGAAGATAACACTGTCTTCACTATTGTCTATCAATGGAAAAACAGAATGGAAACGATCAATATAAAATTGAAGTAGAGGGCCTTCCGCATATAAGGTATTGGATATCCGATGTAATCTGGAAGATAACTAGTTGAAACAATTATCAATTTGCTGATTGATAACCCTTGATTTTTTTACTGAAATTTGAAGATGAAGGTACTGTAGTTAAATATAAATCAATCATTGAACTATTACAGTTTTTATAATGTTGAAAATAGGTGAGTATTTTTGCTACTCTTTACATTAAAAGTTGCGCTCCTTTCCCGGTTATTCGATCCAAAAGAGTAGGATGTTTTGTTCGGATTAAATGAGTCAGAATAAGTAAAACCGAATGATTTATCACTCTTTATTTCAGTAATATTTCTTCGTCGAATGATGCCTGTCAGTGACTATTTTATCCTTAGCTTACGCTCCAAGAATCTGATCTTTGGAGTTTTCTATAAGGATGAGCCGAAGGAATATAAACTCTTTTTGTTATGTGGCTATGGGCTTATATTCAAACTCATCAAACCTTTTTCTGGCAGTCCGTTATCTCGTTGGAAATTCGGTGCCTTTTTGATGGTCTAGGACAGGGACTTTACTCTGAACTAAACCATTGTATTCTTTAGCTTGTATTAAAATTGTGAAACATCGGGCTGCTTTTTACTCTTTTTGAACCTAGCCTACGGTGATCGAGTCCTCCTTTCTAATTAGTTAGATGGTCCCCTTTCGAAGGGAGGAAACACATGAGATTATTTGAGGATTTGGTTTTAAGATGTGATCCAAGGCGATAAGGATTTGATTTCCTTGGACATCTTCAGCCTGGCGTGGTTGTACTTGGGCTGGATCATCTCCATGGCTCTTCGTCCGGGAAGATAGAATCTGCAGGCAAAAGATTCCTGTCAGAAGCGGTTGTAATTGACTTCATCGCCCGAAATATAATTCCAATTATTACTTTTAATAAAAGCTTAATCCATATCAGAGGGTTATTAGCTATGAAGAAGCAAAACTAATAAGCAATATATTTTAATTGCCAACATCTATACTTATCCATTCGTCCTAACTACAAACTCTCAATTGACACTAATCATCCTATTCAAATGTTTTCTTTATCAATTCTTCATATCTCACGGATATACGCATATGAAACGCTTCCAGATTTATCCTGAGAATGACAATATAGCTGCAAAAATGAACACTTCTTAAAGGTATACGGTTGAGTAGAATTTATAATATTTAAAAATCACAAAATGTAAAATTCTGAACCTGCCCCAAGTCCTTACGGCAAACTTTAAATAAATCACTACGTGCCCGCCATGAAATAAATCGACACTCGATGGGTCTAAATGAAGTTCTCCAAGGCCTTCACGCCAAGATCGTACTTTGCCTCATGCATCCAAGCCGGCAACATCTATATTCACGGAGGTTTCAGCGCATAATCAGGTATAATGAAAGATTTTTACACCACCTGTCTCTACGAGTTGCCCGCATCTTGGAAAAGGCTTGATGGGAAAGATTCAAAATAGACCTATCCAGGTGCGTTACAGAATCATACCTTAAATGCTCATCTCTCAAACCTGATCCTCATGGCGGCCAAAGGAACGTCCTCGAAAATAATAAGGATATCTATAGATTCAATCTGCTCTCAAATACTTGGTCAATCTGCAAATGCCTTGATGATAAGGGAAAACAGCTCCGCCTTGCACTTGATTCCCATACATCAGTGGTCTTCAGTATTTTTGAAATTATTTAGACAATTATCTGTACGTATTCAACGGATACGATTCTCTCTCCTCAAACTATTTTCAAGATATCATCAAGATCAACCTCGATAAACTTGGTGAAGATTTGCTCATTATGAGATAATCAAAAGTAATGGTAATCGTCCAACTCTTCGAGGAAACTCATGCTGCAGCTTAGTAGGTAACAAAGTGTTTGTGTTTGGTGGTGCAAATGTGGACACTGTGTATGGCGATCTGTGGACATTGAATCTTGATTCATGCTAATGGAGCTAGCTTACTAAAACTGAAGATACTATTGCTTGGCCTGAGGTAATCTTGATATAACTTAGAGTAGGAAAGGAGGATCACTGGTGCATCATGAAAAATCACATACTCTATTCTTGTTTGGAGGAATTAAAAAGATAACAAAAGAGCAAAACGATGTGATGGTGTACATCATAAACAAAAGAAGATGGATTAAGATACACTCCAGCACGAATTAGCTTTATGATCCGTCTCCAACCCTTAAGGAAATTGCCTAATCACCCACCATATACTAATAGAAGCGAAAAAGATAAAAGATAAAAAACAATACAGTTCACACAAGTGGGAGTGGATCATTCAAAATAGGGGTTCAAACAGTTGCCCACTCAGGCAGCATAAATCCCATGCACGATTCTCGTTCCTAAGTTAATCGGGATACAAAAAGGCACAATGCCACTGAAACTGCTAACAGAGATAGCAAAAGGAAGATCTCTATAGTCCAATAACAAAAATATCGGTAATTTTTGATTCGGAAGAAAAAGTTGCTGAGCAATATTGAGTCTGACATTTCTAAATTCACATAGAATAAGAAGAGAGTCGTTCTCCCACCTCATAAGCTTTGATGTTCAGTATCGACTGTATGGGAGAGCAAACCAAAGATGCCTACTAATCTGCCAAATTACCGAAGGTGATTTATGACGAAAGTAAAGGCATGTGATTGGAAAAAAGCCATGTGCAAGAGATGGGCATGCTGGTCTGTTGCATGAATAGTGCATGATTATTATTGGTGGAGATCGTCATATGGTTTCATTCAATGATGCTTACATGTTCAAGCTGGATAAAGGAGTCTAATCTCTTCCCCATTATGAATGATTTTTAAGATCTTTATGGCACGAAAAAATATATATTAATCAATTTTAGTGCGAACTCTTTAGAATGGCAACTTTTGCCTTGATGGAAGATAGCAAAGTTTCATCTATTTCTTTCTTTTTGTTTATTATCTCTTCAGCTCTCCCATAGTTATAGTTTGCGACAAATATCTCATCCCTCATTGCCTTTTACTCTAGCTGCTTTGATTTCATTAAAACTCTTTCTCTTTTTTACATTTTGGAAGTGGCCCTATCTCTCAAGTCCCTTTCCCAATCCAAACTTGTATGCGAGTGCTACGATTTGGCCTTTAGCTCCTCTAGGTAATTGATATACCTTGACTACTTGAGCTGTTCGGCTGGCTTGTTGCTCGGAGTTGCTGACCTCCTATTCTTTTCGAGATTTCTCATATATTAAAGGTAGGTTTTGCCAACTTCTATTACTTTGGAGCGATCTGGGACTTCATAATGAGGATACGCTTTGACCAGGCTTTACTCTAATGATTATCTGAGCTTCTTGGAGACTCTGGGCTTGATTTTATCTTTTACGAACTGGCTATATCGTTTTTGCTTTTCAAGCTGGTCCCAGACATACCCGTTCTCCTACATCTACTATCTTTCCCTCATCTTTTGCTCCTCCGTCAGATAAAAGTGAGACTTGAAGGACACATCTATGGTCTGGCTTTGGATTACTTTTTCTGGACGGTTTGATTTGATTTACATATAATACCTATCGTGATTATTTATCTCCTCAAGGGTCGGTTTCTTCCGGTGAGTAAGCATCTCCAATTTCTTTCTGCTCTCCTCAATTTTTGGCAACTCAACCTTTTACTTGTATTCTTCCTACATCAGCACATGAAGAGGTTTTGCCTTTTTGTACTATTTGAGAAATTCTTGAACTTTTCGTTAGATTTTTGCCTCTACTATTCCGTCTATTTCAATTTCTCAGTTTTTCTTGATTTACTGTCTGTGCTATTCTCTTTTCTCGTTTTCGAGGCTCTTTCTAAACTCTTCCTCGAGGGCTGCCTTTTCCTTCTTTTTCATCTCTTGGTACCTCTTGATTTCGTCCATTTTTTCCTTAAACCTCTTGAAATCCTAGTTGATCTCTTTGACCTTGAGTTTCCCCCTTTCCGAATTGGGGTTCCCCTGGGGCAGGATATCGTAAATATCTTTGACGTCAAGTTGCACTTCTAGTGTATCGGCCTCCTCCTCTTTGGCCTTGACCAGTTTGCTGCTGACGATCTCCTACATGAGTTCAGTCATTTTTTAGTCTGTGATTTGCCGGATTCTATTTTTCAAAATCTAGCCGTCGATCTGTCGATTATAGACATTCCCCAAAAACTATGCATCGTCCGAGGTGAAATACCAATAGGTGCGTTCCTCGATGCCCTTGGCCACTTTGCCCACCACCTATTTGTAGACGGCTGAATTTTCGTTCTGGCCCAGGAGGGAGGTTAATAGATGGTTTTAGGCCGACTTGCTTTGATTCATCATTATTAATAAATTATTATCAAGGGGACAATAAAAATCTGGAAAAATCTTGAAGCCATCAGAAAAGTTTACTCACCGGTATTGGCTTGGTTGGAAAAGCCTATGCTGTACGTCTTGAATAGTTGTTATGAGTTAATCCTTCAATTTTAGTGGGATGAGCTGATTCGGGTTGACTGTATATTGGGGCGACTTTTGATATTTTTTGCTGATTTCTGGTTGGATTTACAGTACAAATGGGATTTTAATTACTTATAGCATATAAATTGTCAGTGAGCTATTCAATAAGATGACATAAAATTCCTGCTGCTAGCTGATCAACCACCTCATCGATGAAATTCACAAAATTGATTACGAGTAACTCCTAGCTCACGCTGAGGACAAGTATGGAGTCAAGGAATTCAAAATCAGCCAAATCACACCCACCAATGCCTTTGAAATCTACAACAATGTCTACACCAAGTACATCATCGCCTATTCAGAGCCAGGAAGAATCATGTCCCGAAGTCAGAACTAAACTGGTGGGAAAACTAGCTTAGAATATTCATTTGGATCCTGGTCTGTTACTTATAGCTCCGCTCCATTAAAATTGAAGATTTGGTATAAGTAATTTACGCAGGGCTTTCCAGACTGGGAATTTTTCTCTAGGCTCTTTCCTAATAAGCAAGAGATCTTGTTTGAATATCAGGCCTTGAGTCTGCTGAAAGAGAATATTAACACGAAAAAGTGGGCCCCCTAGGAGGACGAAATATTCGCCAGCTTAGTAGAGTAAGTGTCTCATTACCCAGGAAACGCGGCTAGAAGTATAAATGGAGCGACTGGCAAAAGAACTCTACATTTAATCACAGCGATAATTCTTCAGGACTCCAAAGCAGTGCAGGGAGCGGTGGCTCAATCATTTGGACCCCAACAAATCCAAGCAGGAGTGGTAGCTGAAGGAGGACTACATTCTTATAAGCCACGTTCGAAGCAAGGGCAAGAAATGGGCCTAGATATCCAAACTGCTCAAAAATAGGAGGAACTAGCATTCCATCAAAAATAGGTACAAATCGCTCATCACGAGGGAATAGAAGCTGACCAGTTAGGGCTTCGATGAAGAAACCCTTCTGGAACAGCTATTCAAAAAATACGACAACCATTTTTCGAAATTACGCCAGAACAATCCCATGATCAGATCAGCGCCCAGACCAACACCGATAGCCCTCCTCCTGAGGACAAAAGCTATAGCATCCCCACCAGTGAAAACATTCGCCCATTGGCAGTAAAAGAGCCTTCCAAATATGCCCGCCATCTAATTCTAGAGTGTCTATCGCACCACCCCAATAGCAGCCTTACTACTCAGCTTAGGCTCAGCCTGTCTCCTCCATTTTTAGCTCTCAGCAAAGCATATCCGTTAACTTGCTTGATCGCGAATAACGATAGAAGGAGATAAGGGCTGAGATGTTCCTGTCCACAGACCCATTTGACTTTCTCAAAAGATTTTTCAAAAGCAGAGAATACTACGAATGATTTACATATCTTCATTACTGAAAATGAATCATGGCCAAATATGGTGAAAAAGCTACGATTGTTGAGTCACATAATGAACTAATTTATTATGGGCATGAAGTTTGGTATTAATAGGGAGAAAATTGCTTTAACTTTAGTATAAATCATTCGTCTGATTTGAGGTTGTGAACGTGAGCCATGAATTTTCCGAACCAAGGAGAAGGGATGGTCCAAGCGGTTGCGAATCCTAATACAAGGTATGTATAGAAATTTTTCCACATTTAATAATTAATAATTATAAGAAACTGCATCAAAAAAGGCCACCAGCCAAGGATAAAAAAGAAAACTGCCATTTTACTCTTCATTTTGTTAATAATTTTATATATAACTCCAATTTTATTGATGAGCCAGCTCGAAATAGAGCAGCAGACCAAGGAAAAAAACCGAAAGAAGCTAATCCAGCAAAACCTACGACTCCAGGCCGAACTATCCAAACTCTAAAAAGAAATATAATCGCTGTAGGATCATTTTAACAAACAGACCTAGTAAGAACCTCAATTCGAAGAGCTAAAGGCGCAAATTTAATTGCAACAAAGGCAAATAAGACAAATAAAAGAGGTGGTTGACGAAGGTCGCCAGGCCAACGCCAAATAGAACATGTATTACATTAAGAAAGAAGAAGACTAATTGCTCTTTGTGAAACAGGAATTGCAAAATTTACAAAAGGAAAAGAGGTGGTCCACCAAGGACATCAGGATAAACTGAGGAAATAGCAGCAAATGAACCCTTGCTCAAGCACAAGGAGGAAATTCAAAATTGTGGAACGAGACGAAGAAGTAGAACCGATAGAACTCTCTTAAGCTGGTCTAAATGTAAAGGTAAATTCGGAGATTGCACGCCCTAAAGGACAGGTGAAGAATAAAAACGCTGATTCGACCAGCGAATAGGTATAATTGGCAACCTTATAAAACGAAATTGCGAGGATGACATCGTAAATGAAGACCAAATAGATAAAATGGAGGCCTAATGGATAGGTGCTCGATAATTAGTACTTTTCCCATAAAAATACGCTTCAATTTTAGCTAAAAAGTGCGAGTAGCTCTAAAAAGAAGAAGAATTTGGAGGCGCAGGGCAGCAGCCCTTAGGGACCACTCATAGATAATGACAGACCGCGAAAGATATCAAAGATAGTTGCAATGCTAAGCCTGAGCCGATCATCAAGCCAGTTAATCCTCCTAAATAGGTAGTAAAATAGCCAGTGTATGAGCCAGTGATCCATAAATAAATTAGAGATAAGATAAGGAATGATAAATTCGTAGATTTGGTCAGAGTTTCCTCTACTCCAACAGCTATGAATAGCGTAAAGCAAACAGCCAAACTCAACCAAATATAGCCATAGCTTTCTCGTAAAAGCTCCCTTCATTAAAAGGTCAACAACAAAGCCCACCAGCAAAAAATAAAAGAACTTGGAATAGACCCCAAAGAAGAATTAGATCATGTTTAAAGATAAAAAGCCATAAATAGAAGAAGCACAATTAAGTTCCAAATTAGGAGAAAATGAGTAAGTAATCTAGGTAAATAAAAATGCAACAATTGGCTAGGTCGACGCGAAAAACTGAAGTCCAAACAAGCTAATAGCGTGGGGTTGGCTGAGATGATACGGCAAAAGGCCGAATAAGTAAAGAAAATGAATAAAAAACTTGAATAGTACGAATAGAAAGACAGATCAGTAAGCAGCCCCAAGAAGAAAAGAGAAAAATAGTCCATCAACAGGATAAAGACGCATTCACAAGAAAATAAAGATAAGAGTAGCCAGCTTCAATCAAAAGCGAAGATAGATATTGCTGCATAACTCAACAAATAATCAAAGAGATAGCCGGCTGCTGAGAAAAAGAAAAGTAACAAAGAAGGAAGTGCATTGAAAGGACAAGCCAGCAGTAATAACGAGCCATAATCTCCTGAAGTTAGCCATAAAAAGATACTTAAGAGTCGTCACACTCCTAAAAGATACAAATAGTAGAATTTAGTCGAAAAGATCGACATCAGTGCAAAGATAAACAATTTACCAACATAGAAACCAATCAATGCTAAAAAGCTGAACAAGGCCTCACTCTAAATGAAAATCCTCAAAAATAGTCCCCAGTGGCAAGCAAATAGAAGCAATAGAAGATGCGGAGGCAAAGCCTAAATCTCCTGCATCTCCAAGGCAAAATAAAAGCGGCCAATCTTTGAAATCTACATAGTGATAATCCTAAATCTAGCCTGGCGCAAGATTCAGTGATAAAACCAAGCTCAATCAGCCAAGATCCGAAGAGGACACTGATGGAATTCCAAAGATAATAAAGCGAAAAAGAGTGAATGAGGGTGGCTTAGTCACAACCGGAACATCAACTTGATACCTTAATTTAATATTGACTATCCTATGCATCCTATTAATACGTTTATCACGAATCACTTGCCGGCCTCTTCCAGAAAAGAACAACGTTTATCACGCACAAAATTGATATCGCCAGCATCATCAAGGAAGTTATCACTGAAAAGAACGTGGCCCCTCCTCTTCCTGCCTCAGAATTCTTTGAAACCATCACCCATCCATTCGCATCTGCAAATCAGCGATCGACCATATGAAGAACCAAACCGTCCCCACCAGCGATAATATGTAGAATATCCAGATCTTCGACTACTTGTTCATATAGGCCATGTAGGGAATGATGAAGATGTAAAATGCGGCCGGCAACCAGATCAGAAAAACGAATATACTTATGGCAATCCTTATGCCTGCTTGTTCGACTCTGGATTAATAAAGAGTTACCCTTGGGCAGCATTGACGATGTTGTTGATGAAATTCCAGAGGAGGGCAGTGATGATGAGGATATGGTTAAGTCTGAGTAATGCAGCTCTTCGTTTGAGGTGTTCGGGGGTTTAGGTGGGATCGTAGTGAAAGATCTTGAGGCAGATGGGATAGTTGAACTATTCCCAGTTGATTTTCTTTGATTATAGGTTTTAGCTGTGCGCATCTGTTTCGGATCGTGCATATTTCATTTGATTCAATTTAAACTATTAATAATAAAGTAAAACCTCAAGGCAAAGTTTAAGTCTAGCGACTATTTATATAAATAGCAGAATTACTCAGGAGCTGGCATGATGTTTTCCTTTGTCGGTCTCTGGAAGATAATTATGAAATAATTTGGTTTTGGTGGGAAATATATCGATATATTGTCTACTTGTTGCTATTTATCGGGAAGGTCAGCTGATGTTTTATTGCTGTAAGACTATTTCTTAAATTAAGCAAGAATTGTATAATTAATACTTATTATAAAAATGTCGGGCTTGACCGAAAAGGATCTACTCTTCTAATTCATCAGGCAGCTTAATAGAGAGAGCTACAAGGATGCTAGAAAATTGTTCACAAGATTCATCAATACCCCCTACTAGATGAATTAGATCTCTTGCAAAAAAGAGTAGAGTCAGCTAAATCATTGGAATAAATGAGGAGAGGTCATTAGAGAAGATTTTTTAATTGGAAATAGAAAGATAGAAGCTGAACAATAAAATAGTCTAGCTCAAGCAAAAGAAAATAGAAAAGGCTGACATCAAGGAAGATATGATGAAAAAAATGTAGATTACCAATTTTTACTTGAGTCCAATTTCGATAAAGCAATATCGCTATCAAAAAATACAGCTAGGTTAAACTGCAGCATATAGCTGAATAACTATTGGAGTACCGATGGTTCAAGCTACAGTTGGAAGATACATCCTCAAACAGCAAAAAGGAGGTAGAGCTGAGTCAAACTGGCAAGATATTCAAAAGCATGCTTAAGAATAATAAGCATATAAAAGTTAAATGAACAAGTATTTGAATAATGCTCTTTAGAGATATTGTCAAAAGATAAGAACTTACTTAAGTTGCCAACTTAGTACTTTACAGAAAGTTGCTGCGATGCAATGGAACGTTTAGCAGTTTTTTTCGAATCACTAAGGGCAGTGAAGATGGTTGACGAATATTTAACCTCAAAAAGATCATATTTGCTTCAGAAAAAATAGGATTTAAAATCAACAGATAAACCAAGGACTTTAATTAATAATTTGATGCCTTTTTAAACTATGTTATTGAGCATTTGAAGCCCAAAAGTGAAGAACTTGATTTTACAATGAAGAGGGCGAAATCCAGCAAAACGATGCCTAAATGAATAATAGCCACTTCGGATATGCTAAACTGGCTGACAATATAAAGAAAATCATAAAAGATGTCGACCTATCATGCTCAGATGAACTATCTGCCACATAGAATTTGGGTTCCTATATTGCATCATAACCTTCTATAAAAATCTTCTGTTCAAAGTGAAAGGACTATAGGATCAATAGCCAACCACAAAGAAATGATATGCAACAAAATGGCAGAATCCTCTAATCTCCTGCTCAAATTGAATCAGCTTAACTCTGAAATCCAGACAAGGATACCCACCATCGATAATCTGAGAACCAGCCTAAGTGCCTACGACGATAATGTCAGCCTTTTCGAAGATAATTTTGTATTGTTTTTGGGTTAGTTGATAAATACAAAGCTCTCTCAGGTAACCAGCAACTCTAGGAAGTCAAGGATATTAGAAAAGCTTATAGTTCCTAAATCGATGAAGAATAGAATTGCTTGATAAAGATATAGCCTCGACATGTTCAGCTGATGAATTTAACAAGCTTACTAAATAAGTATAGAGATTAACATCAATAAACACCGAACTAACCAAAATAATCAGCATTTAAAAGAGCATTTGAATAAGAATACAAGATAAAGGATATGCAAAGACAAGTCAACCAATCTGGTGAGCAAGATCAAAATTCTTGAAGGAGTGCAAAGTGTATAATACACACTCCTTATATGATTAAGATAGCGACTTGTTGCCTTACAGTAAAAATAAGAGAACTAAGCATCTAAAACGAACAGGTTAGAAGCAAACTTCAATAAAGATAGATTTAAATATAGCAACACAAGAGATATCAATCAGAGATGATCATGAAGTTACAACGATCAGAAAAATAAGCGAAGTAATGGAAGTAAAGACATAAAAAGATAAGACTGGAGATAGAGGATTTAAATGAAACTCAAGCCAAACTTCATACCATTTTGCAGGAACAGGAAAAATATATAATTTAGCAGAAATCTCCAAAAGGATAGAAATCTATCTAAGCAACAATAGTATCAAACAGTTAAAAAGAATAAGTCATCAAGCCTACTGATAAAGTTTCAACGTCAACGTAAACATCTCAGATCATGTCGACTCAAACAAATGTGTCCATCCAATCCTAGTCTGTGCTTACTCGACCTAATTCAACCGAAAGTAGCCATGATAATGGCAAGATTGAAGAGCTTTTTAAGACTATTTGCTGTTTAAGGTAATAAATTATACAGAAATAGAAGTAACACTTGTAGATAAGGTCAAAAGATAAGCAACGTTTTGAGTAGATATATTCTTAGCTTCAAAATTAGAAAAACAGCCTCGAAGTAAAGCTGAATGAGGCTTCTATCAGGTCGATTACCTACAGCTAGCAAAACATAAAGTACTTACACATTTTCCCTCCCGGCTTCATCTTCGATTAATCAGACTATCAATAGAGATTGTTCTTGATATAAAATTTGGTCAGCTGTGTTGGGCCCATCAAGAAAACGCGTCTTCTTTATCGTGCTGACAATTATAATAAGACCAACTTCCACAAATATTTTGATAAGCATAAGCATGTCGTCTTCATCTTTAAGACCATTTTCGGAAGACTTATAGCTGGATATTCAGAAGAGGCATTCGAGCCGAGCGGAGTCAAAAAAGGCTATGGAATGATCCTTTCATTGTGGGCCAAAAAGGTATTCTAGGTGAAAGAAAACAGAGCAATAGGCTATGATGAATATTTCGCAATTTTGGCAATTCATAACTTCGGATAAAGTCACTTGAGTTCAAACTGTTCAGCAACTTGGAATCGCAAATGGCTACTATGATAACCGGGAGAAAAAGTCACTCCATCCTGGGCTAGGAGAAGCAAAGGTAAGTGAACCTCAGCTAGTACTAAATTTATGCCTTGGATCTGGAAACATGATTATGAAAATATATATGCCTTGTTAATTCTGACGACCGTTAACAAAATATGACTTTACACTATAAATATCTTTTTGTTAGATTAATAATCAATCCTTGTTGAAAAATGGGTGCCAATTTTCGGCAGCAGTTCAGAGCCATTTTTCTGAAGAACTTGAGAGTCAATTGGCGTTCCAGGGCTTCTCTGAGAGAGTGGCCAATATCGCCATAATGGTGGGGGTGGTTGCAGCTATAAAATCAGCAGGAAACTCTACATCTGCACAATATATACCCATCTACATGTCAATAGCCATCATGATGTTTGCAGAGGAGTAGCACTAAACTGGGTGGGTGAGAACAATCAAAACAAGCGGAGGTTCAAAGAATATGGGAACAAGCAACTCATCTTATTTCTCAGGATGGTTTGCTTTCTTCATATTGAATGGTGTCTATCTCAGTGTCATCTATATAGTAATACTCAACTTGATAGGGGTTTTTAACAATTCAACTGTCAGCTTCGGCAACATTATCGGAATATATGTACTCTATATGCTCGCTTCATTTAGCTTTGTTCTGTTCTTATCGTCGTTCTTCTCGGATGCGCTTCTGCCTCACAAATCATAACTTCGTCCAACTCTTGGGAAGTATGCTCTATTACTTACTTCTCATTAACTCCTTCCGTAGCTCTGCAGTAGGTATGCAAATAACAGCCCTATTGCCTTCAGTCTGTTTCTAATATCTCATAATGACTTTAGGCCTTACGAGTTCCCCTTTTCCTAAAACATCCTTTCATCGACCCAAGGTTATATCACGTTAGGATGTGAAGCTATCGGGTACTTCATACTGCATCTTTATCTTTAGATGGTCCTGCCAAATTAAAATGGATCCCATAAACACCCGCTTTTCTTTTTGAAATGCTTCTTCAAAAGTAGCAAAGGAGCTAGCTTGAGTAAAAGATATAATTGGCAAACTTATCATCGGCTCGGTACTTTGAAGAATCGAAAGATTTTAAGAGAATTAGTATGTACTTAAAGGACCTAAAAAAGACTTTTGATGAAAAATGGTAGTAAATAATGTAAGTTTGAGTCTTTTCTAAAAAGAAGTTTTTTGCATACTAGGCCACAACGGAGCAGGCAAATCGACAACGATAAACATGCTCACAGGCATCTTGCAGCCTGACAGCGGAGTTATAAACATCTTTGGCTATGATTACTATACGCAAATGGCGTAGATTAGAAACAAGACAGGTGTCTGCTTGCAGGTTGATGTCTTATATGATGACATAACCGTAAGGGAGCATCTGTAATTTTATGGCAACATCAAGGGCATTCCACAAGATCAAATTTCACACAAAGTCAATTAGATAATTGCGAAGTGCGGAATTATTGACGAACAAAACAAAAAGGCTAAATAACTGTCTGGTGGAAACAAAAGAAAAACTTGCTTGGCATGCGCCTCGATGGAAACTCATAGCTGCTATTTTTGGATTAACCATCATCAGGTTTAGACCCAAACTCAAGAAAGATAATTTGGGGATTAATTAACGACTTAAGATCTTAGGGCAGAACTATAATTCTCACAACTCACCATCTGTAGTAAGCTGAAGCACTAGCCAATCGTATTGGAATTTTAGCTCATGGTGAGCTCCTTGTGCTTGGTTCATGCCTTTACATCAAAGAGAAATTTGGATGTGGATACTATCTTGAGATATCTTTGAAGCAGGATGCTGATTTGGCCGAGCAGAAGCAAAAGATAAGAAAGTAAATCAGAAACCATATCCGCATCTTCAACGAAGACGATCAAGTCAACTAGGTTTCGATGAGGTTTCAGCTTCCATTGAGCCAGCAATAGTACTTTAGCAAGTTTTTTAACTTCTTAGAAGAGGCAGGAGTTCATTTCTCATTAAGATTGAGCAGTCTTTAAGATATCTTCATCAAAATTGGGATGGATCCTAACTCAGTCATGAATAACGAGCCGCTGCCAGAGCTTTAAAAAGTCAAAATCCCTGAGTACTAACCTTAGTATAACTTCAATACTCAATATCGAGCAATTTTTATGAAGAAAGTAAGGACTACATTGAGAAGTTTTTCAGTTGTTACATCTCTCATGCTTCCAATTATCTTTATAGTGATTGGAGTGGTAATTTCTATGATAGCATTCCAAAATCCTAGCACTCCAGGGCAAGTGGCCTAATTTACCTGGCTTAAATTCTATACAATTTCTTATTTTATGGTGCTGGCATTTAGCTTCAATACTGCTAGCTATTGTGGTAATATTGTAAGATAAAGATAAATAAAGTTTAAATACTTGTCGTATGTGATGGGAATGAAGAAAGCCTCATATTGGGCAGGAACAATGTCTTTCGATTTCATGATGTTCTGGGTGCCATTTATTGTCCTCTTAATTGTAATTGCATGCTTTCCGTCCTCATAAAATCAGCAGCTGGTTTAAAGTTTCGGCTGGCTAATATTATCTCTATTTGTCTTTTCCTTTTCATTCCTTTCATTCACATACCTTTGGAGCTTTGCTTTCGATTCTTCTAGAACTGCTATCGATTTTACCCTTTCTCATGTTCTTATTTTTCTATATTCTTCCTTAGATTCCGACCTATATAGACCTTCAAATTCAGTCTTGCCTTACGTATTGCCAATCATCAGTCCTTTGATCGGACTTCAAAATTGCATGGTTAGCAGCAGATGATTGGAACAAGTACCTATGCTTACTTGATAGCCAAAGTGGGTACTATTTGGTAAGTTAGATTTGGTATCCTTTGATGGTCCTGCCCTCCAAGGCATTTTTACCTATGCTTGGTTATGGTGCTTGATAATTTGAAGTTCAACCTAACGATAGGCAGTAGATGATGATTCCTAGATGAACTTTAACAAATCAGACGATTTGAAGAAATAAAAAGCAAAGATTAAATAAATCCATTAGCAAAGCCAATTATAGTAGACAATCTTTATAAAAAGTACCCCAATGGGTATGTGGCAATAAGAGATAACTCTTTTATTATTGAAAAAGGCGAAACATTTGGACTGCTTGGTCCCAATGGAGCTGGCAAGTCAACAACATTTAATGTTCTTACTGCAGCTATTCCAAAGACTCATGGGTCTGTCAAGCTGAATGGTTTCGAAGTAAATCGATCAGTGGCAGAAATATTTACTACTGTTGGGTTTGTCCTCAATTTAATCCTCTATATGATGAGCTCACCACCTAATAGCATATCTAATTTTTGCTGGAATAAAGGGACTGAACGGAGAGCAAAGAAAGAACTTACTAGACTTCTACATTATTAACATGCAACTTGAGGAGTATAGAAATGTAAAATCACATAAGTTGAGTGGAGGTAACAAGAGAAAGCTCTGTGTGGTGATGTCGCTGATTGGCAATCCTTCACTAGTGTTTCTGGATGAACCTTCTGCAGGTGTTGACCCCATAGCTAGGAGGTATCTTTGGAATATCCTCCATTCATCAGCTTTGGAAAAGAAGAGGTCTATTGTAATGACCACACATTCCATCAATTAAGCCTAATCTTTATGCGATCGGATAGGCATACTAATTAAAGGAGAATTCTATTGTATTGACTCACCTTTGGAACTCAAGAAAAGATATGGCAAGGGATACAGAGCTATGATTCGATGTAGTCACTCGAAAAAATGTAAAAAGCTGAAGAATTAATAAAAAGATAATTCCGGGGATACCACTAATAGAAATTCACTGACGATTTAAAGATAAGCTTTGAATTCCCGAAAGAAAATTTTGTCTTTTCCAAGGCGTTTGAGCTCTTCTATAATGTATTGCTAAAATAAAAGATAATAAACCAATTTTAGATTGCTGAAACAACTTTAGAATAGGTCTTCATCTATTTGTCGAAGCTTCAAGCGGAGGTCGAGTTCAATGAGGCAAAATAAGCACACAGTTCATGCTGTTGCTGTGAAAGAAATAGTTCAGGCTGTTATTGCCTATGCTGATCATTTATTCATCATTATCTTTGTATATTATTGATTTAGTTTCTTGACTTTTAAGTTCAATTATTGATCTTTAAATTAATGAGGTTCCTCTTTATTTAATTTTTCAAGAAATGCATAGTTGTAGTCTAGGCTTTTGATAAAAAATTGTTGTAAAGGTCTGTGGGATGATTGGATCCCATCTTTTTAAATATATAGAACTGTGCGAAAAATATTGAGATATTCAAGTAAATCACTTCTCTATCTTTGGTATTTGGGCGAATTCTATTCTTCCTTAGTAAAACTTGATCAGCTCATCAGGATATAATCTCTTCATATCTGCTTGGCTTCGATAACTACAAAGTGGTCCAAACTATGTAAGGTACATCAGCTCATTGGTTCGATTGCATCTGCTCAAATGCACGACTTTCAGCTATCCTATGATTGGTGCCTTTGGAACCGGTGCATTCGTCTTTTTGGATGGATTTTTTGCAACAAATCGAGTTTTCTCTTCCACTTCCTGTAGGTGAGACTTTTTAGAATGGTTTTTTACTGGCTACTAGGACTATTTTAGCATAGCCTTAGGCTGTCTTCTAGGCCTTTTTCTGGTAGGTTCTTTTTAGAATTTTTGCATTTTCCTTGCAGGAGGAGCTCTGCTCACCTATTCATAGATATTTGGATCGTCCTACCCAAATTAGACTGACGATACTTCCAATTACTCAGAATTTTTCTAGATTTTTTTCTTATCTTCATCATCAATCGCTTATTTGTTATCATATATGATTTCGTCATCTGGCTATTCGCTTTAAACATAGTTATCTTCTTTCTACTCATGTTGGTCTCTGTTCTATTATTCTACCAAATTTTATTCCAACTGCTCAAACTTTTTTTGATATCCATCACTAGCTTCTTCCTGGTTTTCTTATTCATCTCCCTAATAGATTTAAGGATCCTAAAACTCTGTATTATTTTCTATTTTGCCGGGACTTTTAGTGCTCTCATCGTGCATTTCATCATAAGCTTTTACCAAGTCCTCAACATATTTCAGATTCTTTATCGGTTACCAAGTACAATCATCTTCATCGTATCCCAGCCACTTAACCTTGTATTCAATAACCCCTAAGTTACAAAAAGCATACCCTTAGCGTTTTACCGCTTTCCGATTAACTTCTCAACCGTATAGAATAATTATAAAATTAGTGAGTTCGGTCCTTTGATATTTTTTCTCTTCTTGGTATTGAGTAATAAATAAAAGTATACGATTGGATGATCATTAATTGAAAAATCTCTCGAGAGGACGTTCTTTGGGGCACTGTGGTGATTTATGGACCTCTTTCAATTCAAAAATTGAAAATATACAGAGATACTCACAATCAGTGGTTCTTCTTCTTCTTGTTCATCTTCTGAAGGAACCTTTGATCATCGAGCTCCTCTTCCTTTCGGCCCATTTTTCGACTGTGGGCTTCTTCCATGTTCATCTGGGCAAGCCACTCTCTCGTATCTCACTTTTGTCTCTGATTTTGTATTTCATGTCTTGGGGATCGTAGCCAGTGACTAGCGAAGCGCTACCTTCCAATCATCATCACGATCATTATTTGAGTTGCTCATGCTTGCGTAACTGGGAGATTTTTTTCGGATTTTGTCAACTTTCGATTATTTGCGATTGGAGTCATGATGTCTTTTCTTCTTGAGGTTTTCCTATCTTTCTTTCAATTCTTTTTCTTTTCTTTTTTCATCTTTAAACATCTTTTCAATCTCTTTTCTCTCTCTTTCTTTTTCTTTTTCACTTTTTCCATTTGTTCCTGAAGCGAATAGCTTCTTCTCTTTTTCTGTTTATTTCCACAAGTTATGCAAGCTTCTTTTTCTGCTCAGTAAGCTCATCGAATGCTGGCTTAACTACAAGCTATTCATCTTTCCCTGGCACTTCATTCTGTTCCGATTAATGGCTTTCATGCTCTCATTTTCCTTGTAACGAGGAATATCATCTTCTTCCTTTCCTTTCTTTTGGACATTTTGGAAAATGGGGGTTGGATGTTGAGGAGGAGCTTCCACTTTGGCTTCAGGGTTCTCGAGTAAGTATTTTGAGATATTTTGGCCTTCTTAATTGGGGAGCTTATTGAAAGGGCTAACTTTTTGCTATTCTAGCCTTCAATTTCCATCTTGTAGTGTTCTTCACTTTTTTCACGCTCTGGTGATCTTTCCGGGCTGCTTTCCTCCAGTTTTCTACGTGCTTTTTCCTTCCGAGCGTATTTTGAGCGGCTGCGAGATCCAGGATGTCTTATCTCCTTTTTGTTATCGCGTTTGGCTGCTTTGGAGGAGGCTTCACGGTTAACCTAGTTTAAGCTAATGATGTTCGGCATGTAGGGAGGGCCAGCTTTACGGCTTCTTTTTGTTCGGGCTTCTCCATCATCATCGCTACTCTAGTCAGCTTTTCTCCTTGCGGTCCTGCGGGGCCTTTTCGGGCCCTCGATTCCCAGTACCTCGTTAAGAGCGTCATTCCCAGTTGCCTTTTTCAGCATTTTAGTCTTAATTCCAAGTTTTTGTTGACTTTTTCTATCCTCCTCTGCCATAATTTCGCTGTAAGTTTTGCATCGATTCCTCTGGCTGATGAGCTAGTCGACGTAATCTCCGCATTTGCTTCTCTTTTGGTTGGCTATCTGAATGTAGGGGTGAACTTTTTCAACCTTCGCGGGTTTTTTGGGAGTGTAGACCTCGAACACTTGAATTCGGGTGAGAATCTCGTAGTCCGGTTCAATTTTAGGGCGTTGCTCTTATGCCTTGCCATCGATGAATTCTTGGAAATAATCCCTGGTGTCTTCTTCAGCGTTCATATGTATTTTATAATTAGTATGCTAAAAATAAGAGGACTTATAATTCCAGACTGCATACTCATTTCTATAAACATAAAACCAACTTGACCGTAATAATTCAAATTTTCCCAAACATGAGATAAGTCGAAGTAGCAATTGCCTTGCGCTGGCTTACCAATTGGAAGGTTTTAGGCGTGACTAGCTTCTACAAGTGTATAGGTGCTATGTTTGATAGGTATTTGATTGATTTGTGAATGGACTGAGAAAATACTAAATACTGTAGAACTGTTGTTTTGAAATATCATCATAATAGGTGACTCATAAAGAATAAATCAATAAAACTTCAAAAAATCATCAAGATGGAGAAATTTCATACACTTTCCTAGCTTTTTCGTAGTTGTTTCTTCATTCAGTTTGATGCCATTTGAATTATGATGAAGATGACCATATTTTTAGGTTTCTCAACTTTCCTGTCATATAATTAGCGTTTAATTTGATTATTTTAGCCAGACTCGTGATTCCAAGTCTTTGAGTTTGTTTATAATATATATGTCAGTGAACTCTACACCGAAGGGGAACTCATTTGACAACGTTCCAATGATAAGTCCGGTCGAATACTTCAACGCGTAGAAAGTCGAAAGCAGCATTCCTTCATTGGCATTAAGAAAATGGGCGAGATCATAGACTAATTTTTAAATTGAAGCCGCAGCTTACCAAAAGATAGAACGATATTAAGACCCTAAGTACATACAACGAGAAAATGCTTGGCACGATATAAACCTTCATCCAGCATGAGAAGAAAGTAGTCAGAAAGTACAATAAGTTGTGCCAGATCTACGCCAAACATTTCAAGGAGTATTGGAATGCAAAAAACGTCGATATTAACTTCAAGGATCTTATAAATCCAATCACCTGCATTTCTGAAACTTTCTCTGTCAATGATTGGAAGGTGTAGATTGAGGACAACCCTCTTCTCACAGTTACTCCGAAATACGAAGAATTGCTATTGAATGCAATTAAAAAATACTATCTAAACGAAAACAAAGGGCTCTAGGCTATGCTCGAAAGATAGCTAGTCCGATTGTAGAAATAAAATAACTCTTACCTTAAACGTGGTTATATAAGGGATCAAATACGATAGCTCAATACCACAGTGCCAACAGTTCACAACATGTTTGATTTGCTGGAGAAAAGAAAGAATATTGAGAACTTGATAAAGGAAATGGATGATAACTATCAATGCTAGTATACTATCAAAGACCTTAATTTTATTGATGAAGTAACTCGCATTCATAGCATAATCACCAATCCCACTCCATAAAAACTACACCAATACCTGGATCATGAAGCCCAAATCAGAAGAAGCCTTAAAAAGAAAGGCCGCAAGTTTAGGGAAACCCTATAATTAGAATTCTAAAGGATTGAAACCGAAAATACCGAGCTCAAAGAAGAAATGGACCAAATAAGGAAAAAGAATCAATAGCTTGAGGAGTCCAGAAACGATTTTCGGCAAAAGTTTCAGTACATGCAGATAAGAGCAGGCGCCAGCGGTAAGAAGTAAAAAGACAAAAACTCGAGCAATACATCGATAATCGAGGACACTTTGAACATGGGCATCAAGTAAACCAATAAGAAGCTTGAAATCAGAATAAGCGAGTTGTAGGCAGAAATCGGGCAATTAAAGCAGTAGATCTTGGATAAGTAATAGATAAATAAGCATCTGAACGTCAAGCGGTAGCTAATGAACAGCAACTCATAGATGGAAGAGCTACGGCTCAAACTTTGCAGCAAATTGATGGAATTCGGTATCATTGATACATAGGCGATGACTTCAGGAGAAATGTTCGATAAAGTGATGGAAAGGCAGTTAGGGATAAAGCACTATGAAGTTAGAGACCCGACTGACGACAAAAATCATGAGTACATTGATATAAAGATCACAGAATCCCTCCCAATGCCATAGCCTCACAAACATACCCACAATCTGCAAACACCTCCACAAATCAATTAGTCTATCATCGAAAAATAGCCTTCAATAAGTTAATAGCATCAAAGGTCGTAGTCTTTCTCTAGCAGGAAGGCCACTGTGCTTGAATCGGATAAGGATATCATTCGAGAAACATCGATAAACGATTTCAAGCTACAACATCTCCAGTTCAGGACCCACCAATTTACAATATCTTGGTGACGAAATCTGAGAAAAACCATGAAAATATACAAAGAACCTATTAAAACGCTGAGAACTATAGTCTACGCAAGAAAAATTATAACATTCCACTCTCTTCATCTGCCCTTTTGTCAATATCATAAAGAAGGTCAGTTGAGTAGTAGTCCAAAATGCATGATGTATCCAAGATATTCAAGGACAACAAGAGCGTTATTGATTAAAGGAACAACGCAAAGGCTAGTAGCAGAGCAAATAAATTGAAGAATTTGCAAATCTAATCAAAAACCTTTAGAGTAAAAACAGATAGCTAATGATCTAAAAGAATAGTCTGGGCAGATAAATTGAACGATTATAAAGCTTACTAGCTGAGAAAAAGGGAAAAACTCCTTCAGTCTTTGAAGTATGGAGAAAGAGCTAAAGAACGTTGATAAGGATCATGCCAGCCAGATATAGAACGTTTGCCAAAGCATCGTGCGATAGCTTCAAAAACTTTAAGGTGAGGATTTTGCCAAGATGATGATTAACATGGAAGAAGTTATAAAGAATTTCAAATCCAGCAGTTCTAATCCTCATGCTAACATGAACTAAATACCAATCCTTAGTAAAAATTTAACTGAGCAATAAGACTTATTCAAAAGCTAAAATTTGATTGCCCAATTACTTGGAGGCAAAAAGTAAGAGATCAATAAGAGGAGGTTCAGCTTGGGGGTTGATGATAAATCAGGAAGGCTGAGTTTGAACTCCGGGTAGGTGAAATTTCAGATAAAACATGAAAAAAGTATTTACTTTGGGAACAAAGATGCTCAACCTCTCTAAGTGAATCAAAGGCTCATAATATTAATTCCATGAACCAATAGGAGTAATCTATCAAGATAGACCAGGATTAGCTAATAGATATAGTAAATGATTTCGAGGGAAGGTCCAGGAAAAAGAACGACAATAATAACTCCTAAAACTCTCTCAAATTCTCCCAATCTAACATCAAGAGTAAAAATCCATTCATTTAGATTCTAGATAGCTGATATTAGATCTTCCATAAAGATAATGGACAAGATAGACAAGAAGATGATACAAGATGCATAATTCATGACAAGGATTTAGCAAAAACTTGAAGAAATCAAAAGTAATCATACATATAGTTAGATTGTGGTTAGTCTGGCCATGATTTATATTGGTTCTATAAGCGATATAGGCAGGCGATGGAGGCTCTGGAGAGCACTGAGGCAAAACTACTATAATTCCAAAGAAAAAAAGACACATGCATGAATCAGCTAATCCAGGAGGATGCAAATTTATCCAAGCATAAACTGGAGGAAAAGATATATTTCTTACAGCAAAGAGTAAAGGAATTATAGGATCGCCTCTTAGTAAGTAAGGAAGAGTATGAGAGTAATATGAAAGATCAAATAATAGAAATTAATGCCTTCAAAGAAAATGCTATTGACAACCTAATCAAAGGCATTTTCTCAGAGAACTATAAGATCTTTGCTTGATTATTCCCGTTATTTTAGAATAACCCTTCTTTTGCTCATATTGTTAGCTGGACAATATTATTCTTATATAAACCTTCACGCCAGGCGCCAGGATATGTAAGGGAGACAATATAGGCATCGCAAGGATCTGATAGACATAATTTCTGCTATCGGGAAGATGATGGTCAATTTTTGATGGGCAGGCATCTTCTCCTGAATGGAACTATAAAGCAATTATGACCAAAATATATGAACCAGATACTTTACGAATAACTCTATGCTAAGCGTTATAGAATCTCGAGTTAGTTTATCGACCCGTTGATGAATTTAAACAAAATAGCTCTCCAAAGGCCTATAAAACGAATAATTTTTATAATAGAACCAAGAATGATCAAAGATATTCAAAAATGATTTATTCTTGGGTTTCATATGTATAAATCCTTCAGCATTTTTGGCGCGCAGCCAGTCAATAATATTTTTATCCTGATAGCTGTATTGAAATTTATTAAATGTAAGATTTGTAGTCTATCATGATAACAACATTAGTATGAAAAAATATGGAGTAGAACTCACGGATCACCCAATAAAAAGGCAACTTTTCTAACTTTACATTGCTGTGTTTACTCTTTAATATAAACTGTGTTAACAGAAAGTCCATTCTGGTTTTTGAGCATGAATACTGATCCTACGTGCAAAATCCATGATGTTTGTTTATAAACCAGGGCCAGATCCGTCATTTGAAAGTTTAGTAGTATGTTTCAAACCACTAATTACAATAATGTAGTGTAATTATGACGATATAATGACATCACAAAATAGCTGTTATATAGGGAGTGTTGTTGATACCCATCAATATAAATTACCTCAATCCCCACAAATATTGAGCTATGATGCAAGCTTCCAATCTATCCATCTCCAATGAAAACTCCACTGTTATCTTGAAAAAGTTGTTGGAACTAAAAAAGACCCTTTCTTCCAACACTGAAAGCACGGTTGAGGATAGGGATCTATACATAGGCTGCTCAAAGAGCGAAGTTAACTCGCTCTAAGAGCTCCCAACTGATACATAATTAGATAGCTCCCTAAATCCGGCATAAAAGTTAGAACAAATCAGAAGCCAGATTATCGGCCTTCGGACCATAGCCAAATCTCCCTTTGGCTTCAGCCTGTAGTCAGTTTACGCTGACCACACTGCCACCAACCGATCTTACCAGTCCATTGAGGAGCTGATCAACTTCTCCAAATACTTGGCTGCCAATCCTCATACGGAATTCAGTCACTTCGGAAAATACTCGACGGCCATGATGGAGTACTCCCAACTGAGCCTCCTCTCTTCCTTTGAAGCAGCCCATGAGGATTACGTTGCCTTGCCCACTGGGAGTGGGTCAACAGGAGCCATTGAAAAGACTCTCAAAATATTAAGATTATTAAAAAATAAGGGAAAGGCGACCGTCTTTCTGACACCCTATGAACATCATTCCAACATTCTCCCTTGGATTGAATAGTACGAAACCATCAAGGTTTTGCCAAGCAATGAGCACGGAGACCTGATCATGGAGGAAATCGAAGAAGTACTATCAAATGATGAGAATGACTATCTCATCGTTTCAATTTCAGCAGCCTCCAACGTGACCTCAAAGCTTACCAACTTGGCAGCGATCAATAAGATCATCAATAAGGTCCGCTCAACAAAGAAGATATACCTTTGTGTTGACTGTGCTGCCTATTGCTCTCATAAGCAATTCAGCTTTAAGAGATACTCTGAAGTTGATTTTGTTTTCCTAAGTCCTCACAAAAATTTGGGAGGAAGTGAATCGTGTGGTGTACTGATTGGCCGAAAGAACATTATCGAGCTCTCAAAGCCAACCTTTCCTGGAGGAGGAACAGTGAAATTCGTCAAAGGTTATAAAAAGTCAGATATTATGTATGAAGACAATATCTTTGCTCGTTAGATATCAGGAACCCCAGCCTTCTTGGGATTCTATAGAGCAGCCTTGTCGTTTGAGCTCTTGAAAAACGATATTACATACGATTTCATTGCTGAAAATTAGAAAGAAAACATTAATCTCTTCCTCAAAAAAATCTAAACCATGAACCAAAGGTTCAAAAATGAAAAGAAAGATATCTTCATTGTTGTTTACGGCAATAAGAACTTTGAAGAAAGAGGAAATATCATTACTTTCAATATTCTTCGTAAGGGAGAGCTTCTTAATCACAACTTAGTCAGTCTTATCCTTTCTGATCTCTTCGGAATTCAGATTCGTTCTGGTTGTTTCTGTGCCGGACCCTTCGGCATTAGATTGCTAAACTTGGCGAAGAGACTATTGCTGAGCTATAGAGCCAGGTTAGTTTGGGAATTCTGAAGAACAAGCCTGGATATTGTAGACTTGACTTGGCCTTTTACTTCCAATCATTCGAGGTGGAATACTTAGCAAAGGCCCTTGAGATGATCTGCTAATATGGTAACCAGCTATCCCTATTCTACACATTATGCAATGACGGCCAAATTCAAAGGCTTGCCCTCCTAAAAGAAGAAATGCCAGTGTTTGGACTATCAAATTACTAAGATATATAAAGAATAACTTCGCCTCCTACAAAAATAAGACTCCTAGGTAGCAAAAGTTAAGATAGCAACTGGCAAATGCTTAATCTCTTTTGAAGAATCCAATCCAATTCTTAAAGAGTCTTAAGAAATGATTTATTAATTTGATATTTTTCATAAACATCGATTATAAAATGAAAGAAAAACATCTTATTCTCTCATTAACTCATGATAAGAAGATATTTTCTTCAATTGATATGATCTGATGAGCTTATTAGGCCTTTATATTCTTAATATTTGTTAGGATGTCATACCAACGAAAAAGGACTTCCGATACTTACTAATAATCCCGAATGCATCGTCGCTCTATCTCCAGCGTCTATTGGGTTGAATCTAGTTCTACCCTCACAGCCTCCAGTCAATAAAGCCAGTTCGATATAGACAATGACTAGGGAAACTGGTGCGCTGAAAAGATGCGAAAGCAACGTCACAAGGTACGCCATATAATATCTAGATGGAGAAATTGCTGGTTTGTTATGAGCAACAGCGAAAATGTATCAAATAGCTTGAGGAGTACATTGACGAACTTTAAAAATCTAACAATAGCAAAGAGGAATAAATTAAGCGCTTGAGTCCAACAAACAAAGAGATTTTGAAATGACGGAACTGTAATCCTCGCTCCAGAAATAGATGGCAAATGACGAGAAAATTTAAAGGAATAAAATGATTTCTCTCATCAACGGACAATTAAGACTTTACGATCTAGAGCGGCATAGATTCCAAAAAGAAATATAGGCTAAGTAGCAGTAGCTTATGGATTAAAAATAAGCTTTCTAGGAACAAATTCAGTAAATTCACAATTTTTACAAAGAAAAAATACTAAAGGCATAAATGAAGTCGATTAGTCTTCAAAAATAATTGACAGACCAGATCGATAAACTCCAACAGTAAAAGTTATAGCTTCAAAAATAGAATAAAGCACTCTCCACCAAATTGGAACATCGCAATTAATTTTAAGAAATGCTTGAATTGAGGCGATAGCTATCTAAGCGGGAGAGCCAGATTAGTTCAAACGCCTAAAAGAAAGAAATTGATAACCAAATATTGAAGGAAGAGTTGGAAAAGGCAAAAGCCTAAATAAAGAAGTTGAAGAAAGAGAATTGCAAGTTGAGGAATGAGATACAGACCAAAATGTTTGATTACGAAATGCAGCAGAAAGTAGCTTCTAGCTTGTAAGCCAGAAGATAAAGATCCGCACAGAAACAAGAAACATCTGCAGAGTAAAGGTTGCGCTATGAAAGATTGACTCAAGAACTCAAAAAAGTGAGAAAAGAGCTTGAGTAGTGCTAACAGAAATGTCTAGGCTTGTCGAATAAGAATATTGAGCTTCAAAGAGAAAAAGATGAAATAACAGGACATTTCTTTGAATAACGATAAAATTAGAAGAAATTGGAGTTTCTGAGGAAGTAGGAACATAAAGAAATTGAGCAAATGAATAGGCTATTTAGAAGAATTGATTTTAATAGTTGATACAATTTTCCATCAATTCACTGCAACCAATAGATAAGTTCAATACCAAATAAACAAAAAAATCTCATATACTCTTGTAGTTTTACATGATTCTTTTTTCCAAGCATACATATAAATTACTAATATTCCTATGAAGAGAAGTCAATCTCCAGTAAAGAAAAATAATCTTACTAGCTTGTTCGGTTTATAATATAACTTCGTAATTAAAGTTAATAAATATTTTGATGCCAACTATTTCTTCGAGGAGACGTTTTTCAGAGGGAAAGGCAAAGTAAATCTTCAAAGTAGCCTTTTAGAAGCGGCCAAAGTCCATCCGCTCCCTCAGATAATCGCTCGTCATCAGCAGTCTTAAGTACTAAAATTTTGTGAATTGCATCAATAGGTCAACCGATATCTTCCATACCAGCTATTCAAGACCAGAAGAATAAAGAGAGCAGTCAGAGCAATCGAATAGTTACAATAAGTATTGTTTTTTTTGAAGTAGACCGATCGTAAGGAGAAAGGACGGAAAATTTTTTAAAAAAGCTAAGTGGAAACAGCACGAAAACATAGGAAAAAAGTTAATTGTTCAAGACCTAATCCAGTAAAATGATAATTAAACAAAATGCCTAAACGATTTCTTGCAGAGAAAAATCTCTAACAAGCTTATAAAAACAAGAATAAACTGTTGGTTTTAAGGGCTGATACTTCCAAGACATAAATACCCCACGAAGCTCACACTGTAAATAGAAAATTAAAGACTGACTTTTCAAGGGACAAGATATAGAAGGTTGAACGTTTTTGGAAGAAAGTTGAGAATGGGCACTCGACTACGGTTCACTATCGATCGCGTACAGAGGAGGATGAGAAAGTAGGAGAAAACTCTATAGGAGACATGACCAAATATTCCAAAAGAAAATAATCAAGGGATAATAACTTTCTCGTTCTACAGTTGCAGATTAATGTCGATGACACAAGGAGAGCCCGAAAAAATGCAGGACTTAAATAATGATCAAAGAATCAATTTTCTTCATCATACTTCAGATTTAGATTAGATTGTCAAGCACTAAATATAAAAATATCATTAAAGAAAGGGGTTGGGGTTGGGGTTGGGGTTGGGGTTGGGGTTGGGGTTGGGGTTGGG